>NC_060271.1:53127955-53379197 GCF_021613505.1 Equus quagga
AGCAGCAGGAGCAGCGCTCTGGGGAGGGGGCCTCGCTCCTCGGGGCGCGCTCCGTGGCCACCCCCCTCAGGGGGGGGTCGTGGCCGCCCCCCAGCCCCGGCGCGGTCGGCTTGCTCCAGCAGGGCTCGCCGGGCGGGGCGCGGGCCTGCGCTCGGGGCTCTGTGCCGGGGCGCGCCGGCGCCCGCTCCTCCGCCTGTCCTCCGGCGAGCGCCGACGCTGCCCGGGCGCGGGGCTCCGTCCACCTGCTAAGTGAAGGTTTCACGGGAGACAACAAAGAAAGAAGCCGTTCCTTTCTTCCTCAACCAAACTCTGGACGACCAGCAGCCGGCCCGCTCCTTCCCTTGCCCGCTCTCTTCTCTCCTCCTCAGGAACACATTTCACTCGTTTTCCCTTAGAGTAGTAAAACTTTTTCGTCCTTGAAGGCGTGGTGATGCTGGCTGCTCGCGTGTGCGGAGAGGAGAGGCTCGCTCCTGCTCTCCCCCTCCGGTCCTCGCGTTTCAAGTTTTGTTCTGTCCTAGGAAAACTTCTTGCGATGGTGCATGTCTCTGAAGTTGCTATTGCCGGAGCTCTTGGTTGCCTCTGAAACAAGAGTCCTTTTTCATTCTCCTCGCAACAGTCACAGTCTGATGCGACATCTTTCCTTGTGGGCAGAAATTAGGAAACAAATATAACAAGGAAAAAATTGAACAGGAGAAAAATGAGGTCGAATTGCTCTGTTACCTTGTTGCTGACGGTTGGGGTTGGTGTTTTATTTTTTTCCCAGCAGTTGTCTGGAGGAGGAGGAGGAAGAAGAGTGCATTGGAGGAGGTGGAGGTGTTTGTGTGCATATAGGGGATCCTTGATACACAACCAACTCCAGTGGGCACGTTGCACGGCTCGTAGAGTGCACCGACGGCGCTGGCACTGGCCGTGCCGGAGCGGAGTTGCAGCGGGAGCTCGCTCTGCGCCCTCGTTCGCGCTCTCTCTCCCTCGCTCACTTTCCCTCTCCCTCCCTCTCTGTCGCCCGCCCGCTCTCGCTCGGATCTGACAGTTCGCTCTCTGTCCCTCCCTCTCAGAGCAGGGACTGTCGAATGTTTACCCTCCGCCGCGAGCGCGCACCCACCACCACACTTTCCCAAATACAAGGAAGTCGAGCACCAGGGCCCCCGCTGATTGGCTACCCGCTGGGTGATTGGCGGGCCCGAAATGACTGGCTCAGGACGCGCGGCCCCCCTTCCGGCCGTTCCGATTGGTTGCTTTTTAATTTAGGCAGAGCGTCGTAGAAGCTGGAAATCTGTCGTCCCCCCCCTCCCAGCCTCCCTCCCCCTCGCCACTTTCTCCTCCCCGCCCCTCCCCCGCCACCCCCTCCGCCACATCTTAACTCTTAGAGTCCGGCCGAGTCCTTGGCGTTCCCTCCGCGGTTCTGGGCATTCGCAATAGGTCTGGGAACGGGGAAGAAAGGGGAGAGAAAAGGGAGGGAGGGAGGTGTGGGAGAAAGGGGAGGGGGAGAATCAGAAGGAAAACGAAGAGGGGAAAAAAAAATCGTGAAAAATAGCAACCTACCCACTCCAGCTAGTACTGCGTTCTGTTGCCGCCCTCCCTGCCCCCCACCCCCTGCCCAGAGATTAGTAAAGCGCGCGGCGTGGATGCGCCATTCACGTTAATACCTATAGGCAGATGTGTCCCCAGTGGTTTCAAAGTTTCCTTTTTCCTTCACCGGCCGGCCCCCATCTCTGCCTCGGCGGGGGTGGGAAGGGGGAGTTCGCATCGCCAAGAGCTCGGGTCGTGGCCACGCTGCTTGGAAATCCGCCACCGCAACTTTCCGCAGCCGCTTCGCGCCGGCGGCGGCCCCCTTTGTTTAAGTTCTCGGATGCCATCATCTGGGAAACCTGCAGCCCAGGACCAGCGCGGTGCCCGCGCGTGCGAGACGGACCGCTCGCCGCCGCGGCTGGCTCTCTCCCCCACCCCCTCTCTGCCGCTCTCCCTCTCCCTCCCTTCCTCCCTCCCCCTCCTCTGGGATTCGTGCAAGTAGCGTGCGTGCCCTTGTGAGTTTGGAAGGTGCCGGTCAGCGGAGCCAGGCGTTGTATTTGAAAAGCAATCAGCCCGGCCTTTCCCCATAGATATATCGTAAGTGTATTCCACCCCATGGCGTTAGGAACTCCCGTTGTGGCAGGAGCCGGCCTCAGGAACCAGCTCCACTAGCCGCGCCCTCCACTGCTTACATTGTGTGTGTGTGTGTGTGTGTGTGTATTTCAGTGTGCTTATTGGTGGTGTTTTGCTTGCTTGCTATTCTTAGGCACGGTGGTGGTGCTTTTTCTTTCTTTTTTGTCTCAGATGGGTTTGCGTAGTGGATGGGGCTGGCGGCGACAAACGCTTTCTCAGCCCCAGCCTGGCTGAAAGAGTTAAGGGGACGGGAGGGGGAGTGCGCGGGGTAGGCGGGAGGAGCCGGGTGGGGGGACGCGGCCAAGCGGAAACGCTGCACAGAGGAACCGCAGCGAACCAAGAAAAAAGAGAAAGTGGCAACGAAAACAAGGGCAAATTGAACCCTCCTCGGGGATTTCCAATGCACTAACCCAACTCGGACATTCAATAAATACGTCGTTCCTAATGAGTGTGCGTGTATGTGCACCCCGCACCCCTAGCTGCGGGTGCGCCCGCCGCCCAGCCTGCTCCTCCGGCTGGCGGTCCTGAGCTCCTGCCGCGCCCGCCGCCCGAGCGGCGGCCCTGGACGTAGACGTGGAGCCGCCGGTGTGCTCCGATTAAAACGTGAACGGGGCTGCCCTTCTCTCCCCATGAAAAATTCCTGTGCTCGGCGCAGTTAGGTGAACTCGGTTCAAGCCGGAGCTCTGCAGCCCAGCCGCAGCCACGCAGCCTTTGCGTGATCTCAAAATTCACAGTAGACGCGTAGAACCTATGTAGGAGCTCGTCCAGCTCCAGCTTGCCGGGGGAGAGATGCCACCGTAGGTAGGTTTTAGCAAAGCCATTCTTGCTAAGGTATAGATCGGAAAGGCAGTGGTAACCAAACCCCAAACAGAACGGATTTTTTTCTCCTGCATTCCCCTAAGGTTCCTTTTTCTATTTATGTATGCGTATATGTATATATAAAAGATGGAACACAGATTTCATTGAATAAATCCGAGATCTCCAGGTGCAGACGTTTGAATGGTCGGTGCCAGCACCCCGTGTTTTCCTTTCCTGCCGATTTTGCTTGGATCCGGCTCAAAAACCGAGAGAGTCTCGTGGTTTTGTTTACACTGAATGGGGAGGATAGGAACAGAGCCACGGGGCCGCCTTTCATTAATATACAGTGAGGATTTTGTCTAAATTACTGCTATGAATTTCACAGTACACGCTTTCAAAAGCAGTCTCAGGTGGCCTGATGAAACGTGATAGCGCCTCTGCAAACAGATCCACTTTCTTTCTTTCTTTTCAAGGAGGATGTGTGTGCGTCTGGGAAGCCCCCCAAAACGCTGCGCTCCTCGATAACAGAAATACGCTGCTGTTGCGAGGTCTGTCCCCTTCGTCCTCCCCCCTTTCGGCGCACTTGGTTCTCCAGTCTCTCCCCCGCCCCCCCCCCCCCCCAGCCCCACCCCATCCGCCCCCTCCCTTTGCCGAGTGTGATTGTTTTGTCTGGAAAAAAAAATCCAAAGTATATAACAAGGGGAGAACAGTTAGTGCTGATTTTCATTTGCATACATTTTCATATATTTTGGTGAAAATAATAGACTAGTGGAGAGCTGGGCTTAGAGGAGTCAGTGTAAAGGGAAGACTAGGATGCGTCGCTTCTGGGGAGTTGAGAACATACCTCCCCCCCCCCCCCCCCCCCCCCCCCTCCTTTAAAAAAAATAATAAAACCTCTTCTTTTATTTTAAAATCTAACCCTGGAAGTTTGCTCGGTAAGTGTTTTTCATTTTCTTTCCTTACTTTCTGCTTTGCTCCCCTTCCTTTCGGTTTATTTATGCTCTGGTAGGGTTGGGAGCTTATTTTCATTGCTTGGGACAAGAGAGGGTTCACAGAGCAACTGTTTTGAAGGAAGGAAGGGAAAGTGTGTTGGGGGAGAGTGAAAAAAACCAGTCCTGCTGAAATATTACATTAAAAATGGACTCAATCCAAAGCGCCCCACAGCAAGGCACTTTGCTTTTTTGGGGGGGGGAGTGCTATTAATTTTAATTGTTGATTGTGAGGGGGAAAAAAGCCCCAGAAAAGAAGCGATTATAAAGCACGCAGTATTATAAATATTTCTTGTTTTTGGAATTTTTTTCTGGAGAATCATGACTAGAGGGGAAGAAATCCCCTTTCTGTATGCAGTACTCATGTGGTGAACTATGTGTGCTTGCCCAGGGTTGGGGTGGGGGGATTCCTGCTGGGAGCAGGGGGGTGGGATGAGGGAGGGGGGTTGGCAAAGGGAGGGCAGAGAGCTGAGAAGAAGGAAGCAGGGGAGGAAGAAGAGGCAGGAAGTCAGCGCACCCTGGTCACTGCCTTGTCTGGGGAGCAGGGGCTTCGTTGCAGCCTCCCAGCTCGAAGTGAAAGTCCATCAGAAAGCGGGGGATCGATCAAAACTAACCAGGACGTCCTGCACTTCACTCCCAGAGGAGGCTGGAGTGTTTGCTTCACAGACTAGGTTTTACTTTGTTTTCCATTTTTGACAGCTGGCCTTGCCCCCCTCCTTGCTACTGTCCCTGGGTTTTGTGAAAATGGAGGGTGCAGTCACTTGCTAGGTGCAGTTAATTAGATAAATATGGCTGGAGGAAATGGCTAGGCCGAGTCCAAGCCTGTGTGAGCACCTTACCTTAGTGAAATTGACTGGAGAGGATTCTTAAAGCTTCTCGGTTTTGTTCTTTTTAACGGAAGCAGCGTCTGGGGTGAGGAGGGGGTGGACTCAAATGGCTGGAATTTTATTGCACTTTTGTATCCCAAACACCTTGCAATTTAAAATGTGTAATTTCTTTGGAAATAGTTGATGCCTAATCAATGAAATGGTTTGTAAGGAGGGAGGAAGAGGTTTCAGTTGGGGGTGGTGGTGGTAAGAATCGCCAGTTTTCCACTCCTTGTTTACGTGCTTGGCAGCGTTGCTTTTGACTGGGGTTAACTCTCTGTGCTCCATTGGACCAGATGCCATATAGAGCTGCTCCCTGAAGATCATTTGTTTCCTTGATGGGGAACATTTCTGAGCAGAGCATATTGGTTGCCATAGAGAAAGAAATAAAAGGAAGAACACTAGTCACATTAAGCTATATGTTTGTGCACTGGGCTTTAGATAAAAGGACCTTGGTTCAGCCAAAGAGAAGAAGCCAAACTAGAGATTTCTAGCGCTGCTAAAACTAGCTTTATTTTGTTTTGGACTTTTACAGTTGAAACATATAAGCTAATTTTATTGGTGGTTGTTAATTTTATATGACACGGTTTACTGAACAAAATAAACTTTGGAAGTGCTCAGGAGTCCCACTGCGGACTTGTCAGCAGGGGGCGCACTGACTCGTCTTAGCAGGTTCTGAGGAAAACCTGGCTGTTTTCGAAAGCAAATCTGCTCATCCAGACTTGCCAAAGGAACAAACAGCCCTACCTTTCCATACATATTCACAATGAGAAGTGAATTCATTGCATAACGCAGGGTCTTAAATATGAGGACAATGACCTCCTCATCTCCCACCCACCCACATCCGTGAAATGGCCCTGAAAGAAATACACTTAAAAAAAAATTCATCCATTTCTCTCAGGGAAGTGTATCTAGGGCTGGAAAACAGAATTGGGCTGTGGAAGCAAAAACTCTTTGAAGAGATCCTTGAGGGTATGTAATGAGCTACTTAAGAAGGTGCCTTTCAGGTTGTATTTTTTGGGAAACAGTCAAGAAAACAAAACGCATTCTAAGGTATTATCTATTAAGTAATGAACGTTCTTCAACTTGATACATGCTTTGACTTCTAAATAAAACTCAAGCTCCTAGACATTTAGTCCAGGCTCCAGGATCTCTGTTACTCCATTTGATACTTAATGGCTACTTTAATTGTTGGTACCTCCTATGGTTGTAGAAAGATTTTGGATTCATCCTTGAAAGGCTTGTTAGGGAAAAGAAAATACAAAATAGCCATTGCTTAGAGGTAACTGTGGGCTTGAAACTTTTTAGCACAGCATTACTTAACACAGTTGAAGAAAAGTTTTAATAGAGCACAAGGTTTCCGCCTCAGAGATTTTTAGATACTGCCAGCGAAGACTGAACTTTATTGTGGTCAGGATGAAAAAGATGTGGAAAATTTCCTAAAATAGTGAAGGGCAAATCCTGACCAGTTCTGAGGAATTAGTCAGTTTGTCACTAACAATTTTCCCAAGGAGATTTAGAGACTATGACTAAGAAAGGGAAGCCATGAGTGACTGGAAGTGAGAAGCTGGCTTCTCTGGTTCAGTAGTTCAACGCACCTGTGAATGTGTCACCGAGCCTGTTAGGAAGGGGCGCATCACGTGAAAGCTCGAATGTTCCTCAGGAAGAGGGGGGGAAGGCACCTTATTCTTTCTAACCCAACTCCGAGTCAACCAGGTTCCAGCCCTGAGAAGTTTTTCTTTGAAACTAACTTTAAAAAGTCAAGATTTGGATTTAAATGGTATTTAATCTAGGAGGGTTGAAAGATTATGGGAATGATGTAAGCAAAGGAGACACTCTGAAAAATATTTTAATTCAGTGATTTTTGCCTGCAAGCTCTCACATTTAGAGTCAGGAAATGTACTGTCAGGTTTGTGTTAATAAAACAAAGTGGAAAATTGAGGAAACTGTGTAATTTGAACCCAAACATTGCTTTTTCACCAGCTATCTGGACATTTTAGACAAAAGACTTCTGGGGGCGATCCACATGAACTGGACAAATGCCTCAGAGCTCTCGCTTACTTTGCACGCCCGGGCGCGGAATGCGTTGAAAAATTATTAAGGAGCAAGGAAACTTTTCTATTTACTCAGACATTTTACAAAACCCTAGTTAAGCAATAATAGGACATATTTAGAGCATAATTTTTTGTATCACTTTTCGTGAGATCTGTGATTGCTACTATCTTGTCTGCTACTTACTTTCCTTTTTTTTACAAAGGTATTAAAAAAAAAACCCGAAAGGAAAAAAAATGCTTGCCCCTCATGATATCTATAGTCTTTTACCTAAAAAAGTAAAAGAAACAGAAAATGATAATTTGGGGTAAAGCAACAAGTTAATTTGAGAACTGACATATTATAGAGACGGCGTTAGCGTTCTGTTATGATTTGGAGGTGGAAGCGATCGAGCTGGGTGTGAATTAAGATCCAAAGTGCTGGGCAAAGCTACAGACTTTTAAATTGTTGGGGATGGTGAAATTGCTTTTGCCAAGTGAGAGAGTGAAGAACATTAGCTGAGTCAAATGCACAAACACATAATGGATATTCACTCCTTCACTTCCATTTGAGAATGCTGAGGTGCCCTGATATTTCAGCAGAGCAGAAGCACATCCACCATTAGCATTTGCAAGTGAAAGTGTTAAGCATCCTCACAGTCTACACTGTGTGCGATATACAAAGGAAAGGGCTCTTCAACCATAGTTTTTGGGTAGAAATTAATATTTTCTGTCCTGGCAGTGGATGAGTTGTTTGTTGGTCTGCTGAGTTTTTGAAGCACACTGATGGTTCCCCCGGTTCTTTGTATCACTTTGATAACTGATTTATCTGATCTGTAGGAAAGGAACAAGCACTTAGTTTTCTTAGATGGGTTTGAAGGAGCAATTATAAATTCAGACACTATGGTTTCTCACCCTACATTAAGGAGCTTTACTTCTGATGCATATAGGAAAGCTTTAAACCACAGGCCCTTTCAGATTGTGGAATCTAAATTAAGAAGTCATGGTAAGTTGGTAATCGAGTGTATGCTTTTAAAACAACCCATTTCCAACAGCTCACCCACTCTAGCTGCACGCGTGCACCTGACAAGTCTGCAGGCTACCAATCACTAGGGAAGCCGGTCACTGACACAGGGTGATGGACTATTCTCCCCAATCCCCCCCCCCCCACAGCCCTACCCTACCCCACCCCACCCCACGCCACCCACCAACACAGTGGTCTTCTTCTAATTTAAATTCCCAGGGATAGGTAACATAGAGCCCAGCTGATTGACCACAGAGACGATGTATTATCAAAAGCATATGGGTATGTCCTAGCTAGAAAAATATTCCAAGGTCAACTTGGTGTTTTTGTGTCTATGTTTTTAAAAACAAAACTCAGAGACAGTGACTCAGCTTTGGCAGAGGGGTGGTTGGCTTTTTTGAGCTTGTGGTCCTAACAGAATTGAATTCTCTTCTCCCTTGAGGACATCCCCTACCCCAAACATTCCCTACATATCATACAGCATCTCCTTTCTGGGTTGGAACCAGGTAGTCTTGGGATGGATAAGAGTCGTTGTGGCACACCAGAAAACAATTCTTGCAATTTGGTGCTTCTGTTTTTTTATTATTAGGTTTTTGGTTTTTTTCTTTTTGACATTTGACCTTAGCTACTCTCAGGACCTGGGTGCAGATTGCAGCTTGTTGGACTGAAAGCTGCTCGTTTGGGCATTTCCCCCAAATGGTGCTTATGTGGAATTTTCTCTCCTGTGAATGCTGAAGCTCCCACTTCACTGTCCTGCTCTCTCCCTAGGCCTACCCTAGACCAGTCAGCCTTATGGGGTCCTCGAGAAAGTGTGGCTATTTTGTTCACTTTTAAAATACAGTACCAATATTCACTGGCATTTGACACTTCAAATACTCCAGGGTTTTCAGCATGAAAATATCTGGTAAAGAGACTTTGGTGGTAGAACTAAGTGACCTTGCTCACTGTAGCTTCATGCAACTGGGGTGTCTTAGTCTCAAGTTAAAAGTTATGTGTCTTCTATTGCTTGGAACACTCACCCTTCCTTCCAAATTTTCTCTGGGGGCCTGGTTACTCACTAAAGCCCAAGGGGAGGACCCGAGGCTTACAGCGGTGCTTGACAGACATCCACTATGAATTTAGCATTATATCAGGGTGCATGAAGTCTCCAGAACGGAAGGCATGCATTGTCCAAAGGGTATAGCTTGTGTTCCCTTTATTTTTATTTCACATCGCAAAAACAAACCAGTAAAACTTCACTTGGAAAAACACTGACTATTAAAGTCACCTAAGTTAGAAAACACTACAATTTGATTGCGGGGCGGGGGCGGGGGGGGGGGGTGTCTAGCAAGAGATTGATTCCTTTCCAGGATTAGAAAGTCAGGTTGGAAGTTTCCCTAGAAAGGTTTCCTTTGGGGGACACCAGCGCTCGAGGTCTCCATTCCACAGCGGCGGGTCCCCTGCCCGCCCCCCCAGTGATTTGTGGCCATCAGAAGCGACTTCTCCCGAATAGGCGGCGACTTGTTGGGGTCCCAGGGCCAAGCTCTGCTTCCTTAGACTGCATTTTATTTGGAGCACAGTTTGCATAATAAAATGAAGAGGGTCCCTTTACTCCCCAAGCACTCCCCCATAAGGGCTTTCAGACTGTTATTTGAACACCCAGAGCGGCCTTCAGAAGACGAATTAGCATTGCTTTCTACGGAAAATAAAAACGAAAAGAGATTTTTAAAAAGGCAAAGAGAAAAGGGAGTAAGGTAAAAGGAGTGAGGTTGAGGAAAAAGCAGGGCGAGATGGAGGAGACCGGGGACAGGAGAGGACAAGAGAGAGGGAGATGGGGGTGCGGGACAGCGAAGAGGTAAACGCTGAGTCACCCTAACAGGTCATTGGGTACCCAGGAGCGAGATACGGCAGCCCAGGAAAAGCCGGGTGCAAATCGCACCCTGTCTTCCAGGTCTCCTTCCCCGCCTGCTGTGGAAGCGCAGACTCGGAGCTCGGCGCCGCCCGCCCGCCTTTGTCACCGGCTCGGTGCGCGGCCGCGGGCTCCCGCGGTGGGCTTTGTTCTGGTGGAGCAGGGCAGGACCCCTCGCACCGCCGCGTCCCCGCCCTCCCTGAGCTGGGGACGGTGGGGGTGGGGACTGGGCGACAGGGACGGGGACCAGAAGAACATCGGCGGGCGGGCGCCTCCGAGCCTGGGATTTCCTTCCTTGGCTCCTTTTCGCAATTGAGCTGTTCTCCCTTCAGGAAGGGGGCCAGGGCTGCGCAGAAGGAGGGCGAGCGGGAAAGGGGGCGAGGTGCCGCTCTCGGTGCCTGCGTCTGAGGATTTGTATTGTATGCATGTCCGCATCGATGGACGGATGGATGCATGTATGCATGAGGAGAACCGTTGAATCTGGTCCCAGGTTCTAGGTTTCGGGCCAAGGTTCTGGCAGCAGCAGGGCGCCTCAGGTCTGTGCCTGGTTATGCCCTGAGATCTGCTCTCAAGGTGCTTTGGGGCCGCGGGTGGGCGCTGTGGACGCGCCCTGGGTCCGGGGGCTGCCCACGGAGAGCGCACAGATCCCAGTCGTGGAGGCCTGTGGCGGGGGACAAAGAAGCAGACACTCGAGCAAGCAGAGGGCAGGCGCGCACGTGTACCCACGCGCGCACCCCACCTGGAGCCCCTCCCCATGTGCCCCCGCGCCTCGGAGCCCAGAGCTCTGCGTCTGGAAAGTTCGCCCCTTGCAGAGCCGGCTCTCTCCTCGCACCATTACATTTAGCAAACGGCGTGTGAACGTGTGTCACCCTCTCCCCAGCCACCCCCAAAGGTGTGGACAGATTGCAAGAGTTGCTGCTCTGTTATTGTTTGTCAAATAGGCCCTTTCTCTTGGGAGAGGGGCGAGGGGCATGTGGCGGATCCCGGGCCAGGATTACATTAATCAAAGCATTATTTCCCCAGAGAAGCCAAGCACAAATGAGAGTAAATCCTAATAAAATTGGATCGCGGAGAAATGGTACGCTTTAAGTAATCTGTACCGCCTGACAAAAATCTCACATGTATAAGATGTGGGTCTTTAAAGAAAAAGTCCGCACACCTCTGGCCTTGGCTTGGCTATTGGGTCGGGATCAGGATGAGGGACAGTCACCACGCAAAGCTCAGCTGAACTTCTTGAGTGACAAGGGGACGTGGACTCCGGAGTTGGAGGTGCCACAAAATCAGGTCTACTCCAAAGTCACTGTTGGCCCGAGCCCCCCCAACCCCCCGGGGAGTATCTGCAGAGCCCCTGGGCCGGATGAAGTCCCCCTCGGTGCCCTGCGAGGACGCGAACTCTGTTCCTCTGGGAACGTAGCTCTCATTTTCCTTCTCCAGCGAAGCTGTAGGGTGGGCAGGTCCCCGAGGCTGAGGGCGCAAAGCTCCAGCGAGCGGGTAGGCGGGCGCGGCCCGCGGGCTGGGCAGGGGCCGGGCGCCCGGGCGCGGCGCCGGCAGCGGATTCCCAGGGCTCCCCGGGCCCCCAGCAGCGGGCCCGGCGGGGCCGTTTTTTAGGCGGCCTCGGCTCCCCTCGGCCAGGGAAGGGATGTGCGTTTGAGGGTGACTGCTGGGACAGCCGAGGGCGCAACTCGCCGGCGAGACTTCGGGTACTTTTGGGTCCGCCCCAGCCAGGAGGCGAGGCTCATCCGCCTTCGTCGCCCAAGTAGGAAACTTTCCGAGGCTTTGTGCAGCTCTGCGGGGAGAGAAAAGCAAAGCTCCCCCTTCCAACCCCGTAGCGATGATTGAGTCAAGCAAAGCCAGCCAGCCAGGAGGCACGCTCCCCCAGCCGCGGAGACCCGAGAGCCGACGGCGACGCCTCGCGGCCCCTCGTTGGTGACAAGTGTGAAAACACTGTCTCAGTCGTGCGGCTGAGCACCAGGACCCTTTCAGAGAGGCGCCGAGGAAACCCGCTCGGTCCGGGTCCTCCGCCCGGCCCCTCCCCTGCGCCCCGAGCCTGGCTGCTAGGCCCCCATGGGGCGCGGACGCGCCGACGCCCCCTGCAGGCCAGCGCCGGGAGGAGCCAGCGCGCCGCCCGCGGCCATGCCCGGGCCGGGTGGGTGCTCCGCGCTGCCCGCGCCCACGCCCCGCCGGCGCCCGCCCGCACGCCCGGCGCCGGTGCCTTTCCGCAGGCGAGCTCCCGGCGGCCGAGGAGCGGCGGGCAGCGGGGAAGGAGGGAGAGAGGGGAGCGCGGGACGCGCGGGGCGGGATGCTGCCGGCGTCGCCCCCTCCTTGGTCGCCTTCCCGCCCCCTCTCCAGTCCGCGCCGGGCAGCCCGGCTGGTGCGGCGCGCGCGCCTCGTTCCCGGCCCGTGGCCTCCGGAACCCCGAGAGGTCGCCGTCCGCTCGCAGGGGCCATGCCGGGCGCCTGGCGGGAATGGGCCGCCTCACCTCCGGCGAGCGCGCTTCGGAGGGGCCGCTTGCCCTGCAGTCTGGCGAGTAGAGCGGCTTGGAGGCAGTGTGCCTGTGCGAGGGCGGGTGTGCGTGTGAGTGCGGTGCGCGCGCAGGGCAGGGCAGGCGGCGTTAGAGGATGCTCTGGTGCAAGCGTAACCTTTTCAGCCTTGAGATCTAAATCTGCAACCCTAGTGCTTCTCCCGCCTCTGCCCCCCCACCACACACATTCTCTGCACACGCGTCTGCTTCTTTCGCCTTCATCCCGTCTGATTCCCAAAGAGATCCTCCTTGCGGTCCGGGGATATTCATGGACACGCTGACCCACGTGAGCGAGGGTAATGCTGAAAGGGACAATGTTCTCTGAGAAATGCCACCGAGAGAATTCCCATCATTCAGCCTGCTCTTTAGACTGGATTTCCCCCACCGGGAAGCCACGTTTCAGGGGGCTTGTGTATCTGCTTCCTCTCTGCCTTGGCCTTAAAAATTGCTGCATGGAGGTTGTTTTTATATTTGGAGGCATAGGGACGAGGTAGGAACCAACTGAAAGTCACTTTTGGGGTGTCTCTTTAGCTGCTCAGCTGTGGTCCTGTTATGTGCCACTGTCCTCAGCCCCTTCCACTTTGCTGGCTCCTTTCCAGCGATGGGAAATTTGGGGTGGAAGTGAAGACACCCACACCTTTTCCGTTCTGAAATAATGATTCTCCTTTCCTCCAGTCTGCGATTTGCATAATTTGGAAAAAAAAAAAAAAAACCCAGAGCTGTCAGTTATCTTCTCATTAGAAAAGAGAAAGCAGACTAGCAGAAGAAAACTTGGGCCAAATGAAATTCCTCCTTCTTAAAACATTAACCAGTCCCCTCCAGCCTGTCCGACTCTCAAGGGGAAAGCAGGGCAGAGAGAATTCAGAAAAAGGCTAAATATTTCTCTCCTACACCGAGAATATGAGCCTAATTGCTAAACTGTATTTTTGGTAGCATGAGGTTCAGAAGATCCTGAAAAGAAACTTTATAAGTACTTTTAGTTGTCTTCTTTTTGCCTTAATGTTTACATCTGAAGATTTTCAAGAATTTGGAAATATCAGTGGTATATAGTTTTTATTTCTTGGATTTATTCATGTTAGGTGGTTTTACTATTAGCCAGAATTCTTTGTAAGACCTCCTGTCCTGGAGAAGGTCTCTAAGTAACATTTACACATACTCACCTCAAGAGACCCTCACCAGTCAGTATCTTGATACAATTTCCATCACTCCTTCTCCTAAGATAACTTATAGACTGCTAAATTTTAATAAAGAGTGTTAATGGTAAAATGTTAATGTTTAAGTAGATGAACTTTTGTTTTTGGAATCAAAGCTTAGCTATTCTTTGAATTCTTTATCAAGCTGTTTGACCACAGGCCTTCCTAAGAGAAGGGAAAGATGAAGAGGAGGTGGCACTTTAATTTATTTGAGCTATATGTTGACATAAGATCATAAAACTAGCCTTTTGGAAAACAGTGAATAACTAAACCATGTCTATAAACACCCACCACCTTTGGGACTGTGAAAAAAATAAAACCTCATTACTTTCATAGAAAACAGCGCTCAGTTAACAGTTAACTAAAATATTGTATGGCAATCCTTAGAAGCTCCTCCTCCTCCTTCAGTATAGTAGAGTTTGGTAATGTACACATATTTATACACGATGTAAATATACATATGCACAAGGGTAGATGTTTATGTACATAACATAACAAAATATATACATACCCCAACTGAATATATTTGCATATAACAAGCCCATGTGTAATATACCAAACTTCTATGATTAACAATACGTTCTGTAACAGATAGTCTTAAAATAAGAGGAAGAGTGAGTAAATCTTATCCCTTTTGAAAAACTTTTTAAAATTTCCTTTGAAATCTGAATTGTACTAACTGTAGATGACGTCACCGAAATCAATAAATAATACATGCATAGTATTAATATTTTAAGCACACCACCATTTAAAGTCCTATGAACTTAAATAACTTGTTTTACATAAAAAAAGGGGACCATACTTTAGAATGCACATTTGAAATATAAACATTCTATCTAAAGTCAGGTATATTTTGTCTTTTTTCCCCCTGCAAATGAAATACTGTTGTCTTAGAACAAAAAGTAAATTCTGGACACAACAAAAAAGAGCATTAGTATTATTTTCCATTACATTGTAAAGAAAACATTTTTAAGTAGTTTAATTTTCTGGGCTTTTATATCATTGAAAGACGTTCAGTGTTCTAGTGATAATTCAAAATGTAAAAGCAAATTCGAAGCATATATTTATACTTGAAATGATTTGTATAGTATGGGATGACGTGTTATGTATTTGCTTCTTGTTAGATGGTATTTTGAATCTTTGCATTTTCAAAGACCTTTTTGGGTTAAAATAAGAATTATTACAATAAGTTAAAATGAGTACATTGGCAAAAATCCAAATGTTCATTTGTGCTGAGCAAATGTAAAGAAATGTTATGTTTGAATATTATACTTTAAAAGCTATTTGTCCTAGTTGATAAAGGAATCAAAATGACAAAGTTTTGAAATTTTCTTGAAGCCCATGATAGAAGGACCTCTCTCAAGTAATGAGAGTTATTTTTACTGATACTATAAAATATTTTGTTCACTTTTCTGTGTTTATGATGTATATTTCTTTACTGAAAAACGTATATGATGCTTATGATGGTGTTTATTCCCACATGCAACTTATTGCTTATTTATTTCAGAGAATTTCAGGGATTGATGACTCATGGTGGTATCTAAATATTAGTGATGAGCTTGTGAAAATAAAAATCGGTTTAGCCCATATGCTTTTTGAGATTTGTTGCTTAATCTTTTAAAAAATTTGAAGTTAAAATGATAGGAATACCACAAGTGAAAATTTTTAAGAAGAGAATATTACTTGGGAAGAAGTAAGAACATTTTACTCTAAATGGGTTTTAAAATCAATCGCAAAAATAAGTTAGTCTTTTAATTGAGAAAGTTTTCTATCCCATGGTGTGGGGTGACATAAGGAGACACAGGCTATGTAATGATTTAAAAATGCACAATGTTCATTCAAAAATTTGGGTGAAGAGTCATTCACTACAAAAATGTAAAATAATCTTTTCTGTCAATTTAATTAATGAAATGAGTAGAGGACTATTTTGGTAGGCTCAAGTTACACATATAGAAAAATTTGTAAGAATAAATACTTTGGCACGCTGTGGCCTAAAAGCAGACAGAACTATAATATAGCAAATAAAACTCCCCAGAATGTAGGCATCCAAGATTCGATTTCATTAAAAAATTTGGCAGTTAAAGAAAAGAAGGAAAAATGCTTATTAAATCAGGGCAACTATAAAATGTTGACAGATCTCAAGTTTCATATCCAACTAGGCTCTTAGAAAACTGCTAGGATGTGGTGGAGAACAAGTTATTCTGTCAAACCATTTCTCATAGTGAATTATCTTTTCAATACCCTCAAATTTAAACTCCAACTTCATAGACTAACCATTTTTACCTCCCTCCTTTCCTTCCTTCCTCCCCCACTTCCTTCTTCCTTCCTTCCCTCCTTTCTCTCTCTTTCTCTGTTACTTTTTCTCTTTCTTTCTTCAGTCTGTACGCAGTTGAGTGAGGCTAATTGAGGAAGGTTCAGAGAGAAACCCTAGGGCAATTTCAGGTATTCAGCCTCAATGTTCGACATTATCAATTACACACATTGAGGTGAGGTGTATCTGTGCTCTCTCAAAACGTTTATTTTCTTTCCTCATCCAACTATCAGCATCTTTTAAAGAGAGAGCCAGGCAATGTTTACCAAAGGCAAAATAAATTGGAGAATTGGATTAATTATTTGGAGAATTCAGGCATTGCTACTCTCCCTTCAGCCTAGCTATTACCAAAAACAAAAAAAGGAGTGAAATTTGAACAATCTAATTTGGCTATCTATCGTGATTAAATTTGTAAAATAGCAACTAATTCTATAAGATATTGCTTGATTCCTCATTCTACCAATGTTATGAGAGATGGAACACACACCTGAATGGAACTCCAGTTGAATCATTTACCAGATTTAAATAAAGAGAGTTGAGGGGCCTGACTTGCCAGGTTTGGCTGAGTACATTGATTGAAGTTATTAGATAATTGTTCACCTTTCTACTTAGCCCCGTGAGAGGAGACACACACACACATATTATAAAATACTTTAAATTAATATTAAATAGTCCAACTGGGATTGCTAAAGTTATTTACATTAGCAATGGATTAAAATACTCGCATTATACATTTAATGAGTTAGAATCTTAGTCTCCTTGTCTGCTCTGACTTGGAAACATTTGCTGAACACTTCTTACAGGATCTTTCAGAGAGGACAACTTTCCCAGTGCGATTTGGTGAATTGAAAGTTGCTGTCTCTTTACTTTCTGCAGGGGACAAAAAGTGAGAGAATAACAGGGGACAGTGTTATGTACCGTAGGTGATAATTAGAGCCATAGACGATTTTGAAATGGTCTTCGGTAGAGTAGGATAAGATTGAGCATCATTTGGGTTTAGTCTAAAGAACATTAGTAAACATTAATTATGGGTGACTTTTAAAAAGATAGCTAGCTGCAAATATTATTTTAAAAATAGCATCTAGAATCCATATTAATAAGCTTTGCTTTCTTTCTGAAAAATTTCTGGAAAATTATGTCACTACATTTTGCATTCATCTAATTAAACAGCTGAAGTATTGTTCTAACATATAAAGCATGAATACTCCAAGAAGAAATAAAAATGTATGCTAGATAAAAAGAAAACATTGCTGATTTCATATTTGCTATAATTTCAAGGAGTGGCCAAGTGAAAACTATAGGCTAATAATGCTTTCTGTTTATTTATAAAGTTGTTTTATTACATTAACAGAAATTACGTTCTTTGTATTAATCTTAGAAAAAGTGTGATCATCTTTTGAAGTTTTTAATGATTCCTGTGTCTAGATGCATGTAAAATAGGGGAATACTTAACAGCTTTACTGTTTGCTTGCACAGAAATGAAACATATAGAAAAGATGTTAGTGAATAAATGAATGAAGGGTGTTTAACAACCAGGCATTTGTTACAACCACTAGTCATCCTATGCTGTCTTTTTCCTCTTGAGCCTCCAAAAACTTCTACAATGTGAAATTATTACAGAATCACTAATTATTCCCCACCCCAGATACTTCTCAAAAAAGTGATGCCATCCACTGAAGATTTATGGCAAAACAAGACAACAAACTTATTGTTAGGAAATTCTCCTGTCATAAGGATTTACAGGAGTTTTTGGAAATAATACCTAAGGGGGTATTTATTTTGCTTCTTTCCTTTCTCGGCTTTGAGGTGGAGCCTGATTCTCTGTGTTGGCCGTTGATCACGGTGGAGGCTATGGAGAGGTACCCATGTAATTTCTTTATCTTTCACCTGCAAATTACGCACATTATTTTGCAGCTCAAAATAAGCATTCCCAACGAGTTGCATTCAGTAAATGTCTTTCACAGCATTAGTACAGAACTGAGGTACAAAAGAATATTAATCTAATACATTCCAAAATTCAAATACTTGTGATTAATAAGCATTATTATCTATAAATAAGGCCCTAATGATACTTTGGCAGTGTTGTAAACACAAGAATCAGAGGCAATTATTGTCATTATTGTTCGGCAAGTACTTCCCATGAATACCAAATGGGTATTGCTGCCCAGCTACTTGGCAAGTAAGGTTCCTATAAAGAAGCAGATGTTGTCCAGTCAGGACTGGCTACTATCAACTGCCCTTAGCCCAAAACACAGAGTCCTTAAAGAAAGAAAAAAAACCCCAACATATCAAAAACAATTTTGACGTGATTTTTTTAAAAAATGCCCTTTATAATAAATATAAAAGCATCTTGAGAATAACGCTGTTTCCCAGTACTGACTTTGGTGAATTGGCTACATCAGCAACCATTGTGTTAGCCGGAAGGAAAGGTCTCCTCTGCGGGGCTCTAGACCCAGTGTGATGAGGTCCCTTGAAGAAAATCAGTGGACAACAAAAAATCAGTTACAACAATACAAATAATGCCTCCAAGAGCATGGGCATGACCACGTCTTTATCTTTTTTCCCTTCCACAGGCCACACAGAGCTTACTCTTCTCTGTTAAGCAGGCCCAACCCACCAGGCCCAGCTGCAACACCGTGTGTGTGTGTGTGTGTGTGTGTGTGTGTGTGGTAGGGTAGAGGGAAGAGTTACCACAGTACAAGTTAAATCAAGTTCCTCATACTCAGAGAAAACTGGACACAGCTCCCTGGCCACACGTTCACTCTTCACTCTAGGTCTTAGAAGTCAATGCAGGCCCAGCGTTGGCTGTGTCAGTGAGCTGATTTTAGCTTGCAGTCTTGCTGAATTCAATGGCATTGGGTAACAGCTAAATTGGTTTTTGTGGAGAGGAAAAAAAAGTTTTGTACACATTTTCCTAAGGGATAGGTGCATTAAGCATCAAATAGAGATTTTTTTGTCTATTTTTAAATTTTCTTGCGCCACGTTTATGCTTTAAAGATGTTACACGTCTGTACAGAGGGACTTGAGAAAGCATTGAACTGCTTTCCCAAGGCACTGGAGAAACTTAGAGAGGAGGCTTAGGGTGGCGGTGGGGGAGGTGGGTGTTGCAGAGAAACGACCTCTTTGCCAACCATTGTTCTTGGCTCTCAGTTTCAGCGTGAGCGTGCTCTTGATGGAGAATGCATTGTGGAAGGGGACACTAACCCCTGGAGGTGAGCGAGATTGTTTAGTGGACTCCCCCCACCCCCCAGCAGACACCTCTTTACCATCACTTTACGTTTGAAGAGATTGTCTCTTCTTGCCCTCAGGGAACTGAAACAGAAGGGATTCCATTGTCCTCACAATAAGCTGGAGGGGGGTGGGGGGAGGGGAACCAGGGAGAATGTCAGCCTATGAGATTTTCCTCTAGCTCCTTCTGAAAATGCTCTTGCCACTCTCAGCCTGGATTCGGTCATGGGAACAAGGTAGCCAGGTGCAGGGATGCAGGTAGCTGGACCCCAAAGCCATTGCTGACAGGAGGCCTTGGGGTGATAGCCTGGGCCCTGGGCACTCTCTCCTTCCTCTTCCACTTTGAACTCTTCTGAAGGGGCTGGGGGGGAATGGTCCACCAGAATTCAGCAGCCTGTGCTCAATCTCTGAGTACAGGGAGATGAGAAAAGGTGAGCCCTTCCAAGCATATCTGTTATCATTTCCAAGCATAATGACTCGAAAGAGAATTTCCGTGACAACGCTAATAATAATGACCAAATTTTACCAAGGACTTACCATGTACCAGGTATTAAAACAGCACCTTATGTGCATTGTCGTATTTAAGCCCCAAAATGCCCTTTGAAGTACAGCTCCTATCCAGGTTTGACTTGAACCAACTGAGGCATCTAGGGGCTGAGTCGCCTGCCCAAGGTCACATGACAATGGTACTGGGTTTTGATCTTCCATCATGTCTCTTAGAGACAATGTGCTTTTAATGGCAATGCTTTACTGCTTTCTAAATTCTCGGGGACCCTGCTGCTTTCTCCTCCTCGTGGAGTTTCCCAGATGTCACCCCTTTAGGGACACCTCTGTGCTAGTTTGCAAAGCAGTCCTGTGACATTTGTGAGTTCAGCACCCCCACCAATCTCATATCAAAACAAAGATGGTAAAGGCTCTTCAGGCTTCCTCATACACCGTTGTTACAGTCAGCCACGTCTCCCAGCCCTGTGTGAGAATGAGAAGAGAATAAAGCTCAACATACTAGCCTGAAAGGATTATTACAATTTAGTTTGGATGGTGTATTTACACTAAAGTATAGCAAATTGTGATAAGGGACTCAGAAAGTGCATGTGTGTATATCTATAAAGTCTTGTGCTAAATAAACAAGTAGTAATGTGTCAGTTTCTCCGTGTATTAGCGCGCTGGGAATGCAAATAACCTATTGATGGGAAACACGGTCCCTAAACATAGTGTTGACTACCAGTTCTGGAGATTGTCCCGCTTCCAGGCTGGCGAAAGAGCCCGTGGGGCTGCTTTGGCTGGTTCTGCTCCTCAGCGTGCTCAGCTCAGAACACCTTCACAGGGACTGTGTGGACGCCTTGTGGTGCCAGGCAGAGGAACTTTCTTAAATCTCTTCACTGCTCTTCTTTGGGAGACAAGGGAGCTGTTTCAGGTGAGCCCAGGGTAAATCCGTGAGGCTGGACTCTGTGCCCCCGGGAGAGGGTTGTGAGTCTGCGTACTGCTCCTCCTACCCTAACCGGTGAGCAAAGTGGGCAAATGCTGGTTCTTGGCTAGAGGGAAAATATGTGGCTTCGTTTGGGATCTAAGAGGAAATATAATCAGCCATGAAACTTTGAGAAACACTGGTACTCAACATACAGCAACAGTGACATAAAGGTTGAAAAAACCCTCAATAATGATGAAATCATTTCATCATTTAGAATGAAATCTTCATTGCTGCCATTGGCCCCCAAAGGACAAAATGTTATTTGTAAAGGTCAAAGTGAAAAGGTTACTTGGCTTTCAGCAAATGACTTTCACGAATTAATTAATCAGTTATTAATCCACTAATATTGTACCTCATTCCAAGAAAGAATTTGAGGCAGTTTATAAAAATATATGACAGAAAGAAGCTGAGTTGGGAAAAGTGAAGCAAGGTAAAGGTGGCACAAACTAATGCATGCCCTCAAATGCTGTCCTCTGCTTCGAGATGTTAGAAAGTCACATGAAACGACCCGAGATAGAGTTTGCTTTCTCCACAGCAAAAAAAAGCAAGAGAAAGAGAAAAAAAGAGTTTTACAATAAACTATCAATCTATGTTAACTTTCATTTAAAAAGACAGTTTTCAAGATGAAGTATCAATTACATATGACTTGGATATATCTCCTAAACATCTTTGATATATTTAACCTTACAGAAAATGTTCTGAGAAGAATTTACTACAGTATCTTCTGTATTAAAAATAAGAAAACTAAAATTGAGTCCATTAGAAGTTTATATTGGAGAAATAGCATGATGATAGTCTTTGACAATTTTTAATGCAAGCAATCGGCATTTTACTTCCCACAAGATAATTTGACAGTTTGCAAAGTATAGATCATGTCTGCTTCTTCCCAGTAAGTCCCAGGAAATCAATAAATGATGCATGTTTTACTGTTTCTTCTGTTTTTTTGTTGAGGTAGTCAAGAGGCAGACAGTATAAAGAGCTCAGTAAAATTCCTTATATTCAGGAGTATATAAATTCATGCAGTGAGCCTCAATTAGTTTAGTGACTTGGTTGCCTCATGTAATCTTTTTGGTTTTGGTTTTCTCATCTGTTCAACCAGATATGGGATGCAGTTGATCTTTAAGTTGCTTTCTAGTCATAAAATTCTCTATTTTGAATTTTCTGTCATCTAGAGAATCCATTAATGTAAGCATGATTTTTAAATATCTAGCTGTATTTCAATTGATACAGAACTTGCTTGTAAAGAAGAATACAGGGCCTTCTATTGTGCAGTGTAAATCAATAAAATGAAAATGTATCCATTGACAACATTTGTATCTTCACCTCTTACAGAGCGGTGCCATCTCTTTGAATACAATATACTTTTATGCCCCATTAAAGCATGCTTGACATAGCTTTCAACTACTTGCAAATGCTGAGAAGTTGAAAAACATAACATTTACAAAAGATACATCTGGTGCATATTTATATGACTTGGAATAAGGAATCATTTAAATACTGCTGAGCCATCGCCATATTAGGAGAAAAGATATGCCATGTCCATATGTGAAATCAGTAGTAGAATACATGTAGGTTTAAATTTCTCTTACACATTTTTTTTTTACTTGACGTGTATTAAAAATATGGAAATATCAATTAGGGCTTAATTCATCTATTTGAGTTGTTGGAACTGCTGTTCCCCTGAAGTTTATAGATTATATCATTAAATCTTGTTTATATTCTAGAGGAGATCAGTTTTGAAAGGGGTTAAAGTGGCACTTTCTACTTAGAAAAGTTGTTTCTTCAGGTGCAGGAGCTCTGAATTTGGGGATCGTGGACCTGTTAAGCATCCAGAGATAAGATTCAGGGGCTCCGTGACCCTCTTGAGTTTATATGCAAACATTTCGCATGTGTATCTACATAGGATTTTTTTCTTTTTTTTTTTCCTTCCTGGAAAAGGTCTAACTTACATCAATATCTCAAAGAGGTTTATGACCCTGGTGTAGTGGAAAGACTTGGAATCATAAGAAATACTTGAGATTACCTCTTACTAGTTGCTTAACCTACCTTCTGCAGGCCTTATCAGTAAAATAAAAGGGTTGCACTACATCATCTGAGACGCCCTTTCCAGCGCCAGCATTCTGTAGTTGTGGGTCAGAAACTTACCTCAGCTTACCTAAATACTCAAGCCACCAGCGCCGTCAGCATTTATTCTATCCACGCCCTCATTTTCAGGTTGTTATTGTGGAGTTTTTGTGTGGCATGTAGGCAGGGTTATGCTGAATAGTGTGCAGGGCTGCATACATATCAAGTTGGGAAAAAAGCGTACCTAAAAATCGTACAGCTCTTCTAGAATGCCATGTGGTACAGCATATGAAATATAACTTGTACCCTCCAGCTCACACACACTTTAATTAATGTTATGGGCTGTGCTTTAAACTGAGAGAAGTGAGAAAATCAAGGTTAAGGACGCTCTGTTCTTTACTATGTAGAAGGAAAAAAAGAGACAGCTATGTAAATTACAGATTTCGTATCTCCTTGTCAATTTCTTATCTGTTGTCAGTTTGAATGATTTCTAAATCAGAAGAATGCTGAAGATCTGTTTTCCCATCAGTTTTGAGCCTGAGGAATTTGAAGCCGGAGTTCTGAGCCAGGAAACAGTCCTGTTTTGAATTCAGAGGCTCTACTGCTGATCACAGATGCCAGGCTGATGATAAATTCCAAAAGGTTCAGCTTGATATTTCAACCCTGGAGGTCAGAGAGAATTCCTTGGAGTGGGCAGATGAAGAATAGCAAATGTGGCTGGGGAATCTCCAGTCATAGGCTGGGAGGGTAGCACCTCAACAGGCTTTGGTGGCACGGTCAGCTAGGAGCAACCCACCTTTACGGAGTACAACGTTGTGATAGTGGGCACCGCTGGCCTCAGACTATAAGGTATCTCTACATTTCTACATATTTGAGGTGGTGTAGCTCCAACTTCTAGAAGGCTTTCTAAATTTTTCACTGTACAGTTAGTTGTTATGGTGTCATATAGACCCAACCTCCAAAGCTGATATGATTGTGCAAAAATTCTTAATTTGAGAGGTATTAATTGGACAGATTCTGCCAGATTTTTAAAAATTTTGAGCTTTTAAGATCGTTCATGTCAGTGTGATAGATGTGCGTGTGGACTGACTCCACATGCATGCTACAAACCAGATTCCTGCCTCAGATGCAGCCCCGGTTTCATTTCCTTCTGTCTTTTCCCAGGTATTTTTCTATATTGCAGATCTATTAAAACTCTTTCCATATAACGAGACGTGATAACTTTTTCTGAGTTCAAGCTCCCTTGGAGACTATTTTTCGGGGACGATGGCTTGAGAGAGTCCTGTAGAGCTGAGATGTCTGCAGTCGTGAACTTCATATGAAGTCTGACTTAAATCATACACATTATGATGTAGTGTACTGATGACACTAGGAAATCTGCAAACATTGGGATTTATTTATTACTAATTTGTATTTCTAATGGTTGACAGAACTTCTCATGACCAATTGAAATGACAAAAAAAAAAGACACGATTAGGGATTGAACTATCAAAGACCACATTTCGATGAGGAAGGAAACAAAAATATATTTTTTTTTCTGAAGGACCATAATTCTAATACCTCCAAAGCATTGTGAAAACCAGAAATACATCCTCACTGAATGTTACCTTAGCAATTAAGGTATTGATTTGCCCTGGTGGAAAGATACATTGACTCCACCTGAGTACCAGGCAGCTGCAGGCGGTAGGAGGGCCAGTCAGTTTGCCTAATGGTGCTGTATTTTCATCTTTGGAAGAAAGGGAGACAAAAGACTGCCAACTTTTGGTGCTATTTCGTCTCCACTAGAAGAGATCTGAATGACGGAAGCTGTCCTGTGAGAGTTCTGTGTCCTGTCCCCTCTGCTTCTCCAGAGCCCCATCTGGGGAGATGCAGCAACTCCATGGTTTGGTAAATGACACTTGAGCTTTCTCTCTAGGAATATTCTTGTGGAAAACTGTTTGAGCATATTGATAAAGCAACCACAATACAATTGAATGGCATGCCATCAATAACATTAGCTGATTTAGGTTTGACCATAACCCCTTCAGACAACAATATATCTGTTTACTCATATGCCTATACCCAGGGTTAACTCTATTTGACTTTACCATCATAAGGACTTTGGAAGAAGAAATGAAATAAAGTGTGTCAGAAGCTCCTTAGAAAAGCTACCTTACAGGTCAGATGTATTGTTCCCTTCACACTGACTCGGTGTTGCCGTGCAGCGGGAGATCATAAGACATCTCATGAAACGGAAGGTGATAGAGAAACAAACAAACAAAAAAAGGTCTCTGACTCTCTTTCGTGATGCATCTTAATCAGACAGTTTCAAGTCCCTTCCCTTAGGCTCTGATATTCCCGCTGGACTTAATGGACACTATCTTGATTTGGAACTGCCATTCGTCTATCATGATAATCTTTTTGGTTGAATCGTATTATTCAGAACTGAGGGGAGGTGGTCCACCTTGGAAAGGTTATGTATTTGAGAATTGAGACCCTTCAACTTGGATTTCTAGTTTGGGGTTCACCTAGAGAATATTTTCTTATGTCTCTTGAACTTCTATATTTATTTAATTAATTAATTATTTATGTGAATTCCAGGGCAGTTTTGTTAAGTAAATATGAAACAGGGATCTGGATGAAAAGAAAAAATCAGATGGTCTGCCACCTCTCTCCTCTCCAGTGAAGGCACTGAAACCAGAAATCTAAATGATTCTTCTACAGACATTATTTAGAACATATGACCATGACATTACAAAAATGTCTGAGGACAATTTCGCCAACTGTATTTTTACATTCTGGGTGGGAAAGCATTATCTTTTTTTTTTTTTTTTTAAAGATTGGCACCTGAGCTAACATCTGTTGCCAATCTCTTTTTTCTTTTTTCCTTCTTCTCCCCAGAGCCCCCCAGTACATAGTTTTGTATTCTAGCTGTGAGTGCCTCTGGTTGTGCTGTGTGGGACACCGCCTCAGCATGGATTGATGAGTGGTCCTAGGTCCGCGCCCAGGATCCAAACCACAAAAACCTGGGCCACGGAAGCGGAGCGCGAACTTAACCACTTGGCCCTGGGGTGGACCACAGGATTATCATTTTAAATATAGAAACCTTTCCTTTTTCACTAGCTGTTCTGAGAATACTCTTCAAGGTCTTAAATTTTCTCTTTTCCTCATGTCATCAACCAGGAAGATTTTTCTGATAGAAAAGATCACTAAAAGAGATCAGGAAATGTGCTTTTTAAAGGTACAATTCACCGTAAGAAAAGGCATGGGCTATTAAATTGTCTAAATAAAGTGGTGTAGGCTGTTAAATCATCCCTCCAACTTTGGGAATTTATGGGTGAACATTCACTATGCAATACTAAATGTTCATATTGTAGATCAAAAATTCAAGAAAAGCCGTTTTGCCAATGATGTGCTGTGAGGAAGCCATGCAAATTAATTAACATCGAGGAAGCACGTCATGTGTCTAAGTCCTTAAACAGCTGGTCTGTTGGGACTGAAATGAGTGATAATTCAGCAATAAATTCCAGTTAAGTTGGTGAACCAGTTAACTCCGTAAACAAATTAAGTATGGCTAAATTTTAAAAATGAGGTGGATAGTTCAAGTTGATAGATCAAAATCAGAGAACACTATAAAGGAACATGGACACAGTCCCCCAGGTGAGGAATTTCTTGTGATGCCATTTGCAAAGAAGTGGAGAAAGAGATTGCAAACATTTTTTGTAATTATTTGAGATGAATGTGTAACCTTTTGGGTATGTAAAATAGGAACATAAGAGGAGAAAAAGACAATAAAAATCTGGAAGTTTACAACAAAAACATCTTTTAGAAACCTAAGTATTTTTTGCATATTCAAAAGCTTTCCTTTCCCTAATTTTGGTTATGCCTGTTTAAGTAGCTGGTGTGTTTATCAGCATTCTTAACCTGAGTCAGAGGATTTTGCCCCTGACGATTTTTCTGGTGTCTCCGAAGACTATTTCAACTTGTTTTCTCAGGAGACAGTATGTATTTACTTTTTGCGGAAATGATTTTGGCCATTTCAAACCCCTCAGTTTTAGTTTTTTTCATCTTGCTCCTTGGATTTTCTTCCCTTTTGTTTTTTTCCCCTTTTAATGTTTAAAATCAGTCTCTGTTTCCACATTTGTTTTTCTTTGCTTTCCTCTGTGGCTCCCTTCCTCCCCAGGGATGTTGCTGGGGTTTCTTCCCTGCCCCACCACCCAGTTTCGCTCTGGATATTCCCTATGCATCTACCAACTATCCTTTATCCAGAGCATCCTTATCTTTCCCCATTCTCTTTGCTTTTATGGATAGGGTATGTTGTCTTCTTCCTATAGAGATCTCCCAAGCTATTGGAAATTTCAAACCATATATGTTGAATATGTGTTGATAGACAACTAATTTTTCATTGAATTTCTACTTGGCCCTGCTCCCAGACTTCTTCCCCACAGTTGCTCAGTCTTGTCCTTTCTTCCTGATGGGCGCAGGCCCCATCTTTTCTTCCTCACTTCCCTGTTTGGAACCTTCTTTGTCCAGTAGGCTTTGGTTACATCTAAGAAACTCTAGGTTGAGAGTTCCACCCAGCCAACTTAATGTAGACAGTTTAGTACATTCTTCTCATCAGCTAAATAGATGGCACCTCCATGCCCATCCTTTGTGGAACAGACTGGTAGCAGGAAGACCCCTTAGCTGAGAGATGGCACTCTCTGCCTGTTGAGTCAATGGACAGACAGACAGGGTTCTGTCCTGGACTCTCCACTTACCACTGTTTGTGTTACCATGTGTAAACCACTGACTTCTCTACACCTCTCTGCATTCTTGGAGATAATACCACCCAACTCATTGGGTTTCCATGTGAATCTTGTACTTGGAGCATTTCCAGCAAGTGTTAATTTGCTCTGTACTTGCCTATGCTGAGACCCCAGAAAACTTCAAGCAGTACAACTTAGACACAATAGAGCCAGTAGATGTGACAGAAGCTGGGCATGTGGAAATAAGGCCACTAGGATAGCACTTTTAGTGTTTTCAAAGCAGATTCATATTGTCCATTTAATTTTATCTTTACAGTGACCCTGAGGTCTGGTGAGGACCCCAGGCCCCTCAGTAGGGAACTAGAGCATCTTTTTGGGACACTGCTGCCATGCAATTAATTTGGGAGGAAAGCAATGCCCACTAAAAAGCCACATAAAAAGGTATCATGAAGGTAAAGGCTAGTAAGAGATCATCCTGAGTGTGGAAAATTGGAGCCATTCAGCTTCATAGAAGAGGAGTTTTATGTTTCATTCCCAAGTTTAGAGAAAAAAAAACCCTTTCCTTTTCTTTCCTCTTTGTTGTTGTTGGCAAGACTGTGAGACTGCAACTCACATATAAGACACACTGGGCCAAATTTTCAAAGAGCCTCTATACTTTGCATGTGTTAGATTTTTCATGCATAGCTACAGCTCTGGGTGGTGGTAGAGTTGGTGGGGCGGAGGGGAGGGTGGGCACAGATGGGCTTTTCACATTTGCCACCTCACTTTGAATGTGGAAATGTACTAATTTTGTGAGATTTCATTTTCTTAAAAGTAGAGTTCCGTAAGGAGGCTTATATCTTGGGTAGTGTAGTCTTTAAATGAACAGTTCTGAAAATGATAAGGAGTCTGTGCCTGTCTGCCTGGATAGTGGTGAGAAGGTGGTTTATTGTTTGAAATAGAACTCAGGCAGAAGAGAGCTCCACAGTATCTTGCAGTTTGCGAGGGCAAGAGTGACTTTCAGTTGCTTGCAGGTCATGTCATACCTTTTCCTAGGCAGGCTTCGTCTAGAAGAGACCTTCACTGGGGAATGCTTAAATGCCTCAGAGTTAGTGATTTGATCAGAGAGCCTTGAGGGGGCCGGCCCCGTGGCTGAGTGGTTAAGTTCCCACGTTCCACTGCGGCAGCCCGGGGTTTCGCTGGTTCGGATCCTGGGCGTGGACATGGCACCGCTCGTCAGGCCATGTTGAGGTGGCGTCCCACATGCCACAACTAGAAGGACCTGCAACTGAGATATACAACTATGTACCAGGGGGGATTTGGGGAGATAAAGCAGAAAAAGAAAAGATTGGCCACAGTTGTTAGCTCAGGTGCCAATCTTTAAAAAAAAAAAGCCTTGAGAGTTTGTTTTATTCTCAGAAAGATGCAGATTTCTTTTTTCCCACATGACCACTAGTGACTTGAAACTCTCTTGTTTTGGCTCTTTGCCATCTGTATCTGTTAGGATGGAGAAGGTTCTGCTGTGGTAGAAAATAACCATCGAAACTTAGTGGCTTAAAACAACAAGAGTTTACTTCTTGATCCCATTGAATGTCTGTTGGGCATGGGAAGGGATCTGCCGGTTGCAGACATGCAGGGACTCAGGGCGGTGGCGGCTCCTCTGTGCACCTTCTTCCACATTCCCCACAGCACGGGGAGGGGAACGTGGTGAAGCTCGCCCTTCTCTTGAAGCTCCTGCCCAGAAGTGACACCTACCACTTCTGTATTCCATTGGTCAAAAAAGCTGTAGGACCATGCCGAACTTCAAAGTAGTTGCAGCCATTCAATCCTACTCTGAGCCTAGAAGGAGAAGAAAAATATTACCAAGCTGCCTATGACTACCTCATCATCCATTAAACATAACCACACAGGGGAGGTATTTCTCTGTGTTTATGGTAATCACACTGCCAGTGCCAATTTCTTTGCCCCCGATGTTTTTGATCATTGGTAGAAAAGTGTTGTCACATGTCTCTACAATATTTCCAGGAATTGAATGTTCCACATCCTTCGAATCTTATGCTACATCAGGTTCAAGGCCTATTGATACTTTGAAATGCTTTCAGTGACAATGATTATGATGAAAATAATAGTGAAGAATAAAAACTCAACTACAGAGAGAAAAAATCCCTTAAGCAACTGCTTTGACTCCACTTTTTTTCTTCTTCTGAAAGTGCCTTTCAAGTTTAATCAGAGAACAACATCTTTGTGATCAGATTAATCAACGTTTGATGGATAAGGAGGTTAAGACTCAGAGAAGCTGGGTAGAATAGACTTCTCAAATTTCTAATACGTAAGTCAAAGTGTTTAATTCATTTTGGGGGGTTTGATTGTAATCAACAAAACCAACTGCACCCCCACCCCCTTCACTCACCCCACCACCCCCCTCACCACCATTACCAACGCTGTCACCACCCCGTCTCCTTACCACCCCCCCCACCACCACCACCACTCCCTTCACCACCATTATCAACACCGTCACCACCATAACCACCATCACCATCAGCACCATCGCTAGTACTTCCACTGCTGCCACCATCACCACCACCGCCACTGCCACCACCGTCTATCATTATAAACACACACTTGTGTAACCCATATCATGTGTCTTTTCAGGCCATCATTGGAACTATAAAATTAGGTAAGATTTTTAGCAATTAAGCTTGGTTTTTTTCTATGCGTTGCATAATCCAGGAGTTTGAAAGGTCATGGAAGAAAAGTGGCAACTCAGAACTGTCTTAGGGACTGGATTTGGGCCAAACCTCTCTGTTTCCCTCTTCAATTTGTCTTTTTGTTTTCTTTCAAATTTCTTTCTGTGCTACTCTGCTTCTTTAAACTCAAAAGAGAACCAGACTACAAAATGACCCACTCCGTGCCCTTCAGGTCCCAGAAAGGAGCTGGGTGTTACTTCAGCACTTCCTTTGACCCCTTTACCATGCACCCTGCTCAGGTGTACCCCTTTGGAGTGCACAGGTGTGGCCAGGATTTCCAAAGTTGGAGAGATTCTCCTGCCAAACTCTGCTCAGCAACCGGCAGGGGGAAGTTAGAAGGACCAAAGCAGAGTGGCCCAATTACCCAGTGACTGAGAATGATGTCGTAGGATCACTGCAGTGGGCAGATCTCACTTCATGAATTCACTGGTCTGCTCTGATTTGGGCGTGAGGCTCCAGGCCTCTGGGAGTAGCGTCCAGAGTGGACTTTCTTTAGAGATGATTCCCATTGCCCACTGAGCTGCAGAGACTGAGGTTCTGTTGCAGTCTCTGGCTTATGTGGGAAAGATGGCATCTTGGGCCATTGCCCATGGCCTATGTAGTTTTAGCAACACTTTGCAAGGCCTCCAGGAGTTTGTGTCTTTAAACACTCCTGCTGGCTGAGGTAATGGTGGAGAGCGGAGAGATTCTGGCCCAAAGCTAAAGCCCGAGGGCTTTACCCCCCCAACCCGCCCAAATATTAACAAAACAGGGATGTTATTAAATTACCAATCCTGGCTCCAATTGAATATTTGCCAAGAATTCCATGCTTCCACCTCACATAATACACTTTACTTTTCTTTTGGGGATTTGTTTTCTGAATCAGTTTACTTCTTCGTGGTCCAATAATCACCAAATAGAATTCTCTCCATCTTTCATCCTTCATCATTAGGGGAAAAATACAGTATCATTTTCCGCCAAGAAATAAATATCTCAAAATGAAAGACAATATTTAGTGACCAAAAAAAAAAAAAAAATCCCTCGAGTGTCCTACTTTTCTGATGAATCAGAACTGGAAGTGATTAAAGGCTCAGTGCGTTCAAACAATGAGCACTCACGTCCATTCCTCCATTTTCATAAGAAAATCAAACATCCTCTTTTAAGCAAGTGGGGGGCTGCTTACCAAATCTTTTAAGTGAGCTGTAGATAAGTGCCTTGGCATGGTTTGAGGAAATGCATAGAGGATATTAAAAATATTTATTTTATTGAACTAATATTCCCTGCTGGAGATTAAAGTAGCAAATTGAGCCCACAACTGTAAGACAGATACTATTTAGCAATTTAGTTTCTATTTATTTAGTTCCTAACTGTCAACTTGAACTTGAGTAGTTTTAAATTGCAACTTACTAAATGCTTATAAGAATGTTCCTCGAATATAAAGTGGAGTTGTCTCAGATTGTATTTTCAGATAAAAATATACTTAGTCTGATTTTGTTTGAATTAGTGGATTTTTTTGTACATTGAGAATTTGAATTTCCTGAGAATCTTTAGATTGACTAAAGTTTTGGTATGTTGAAGGGAATTGTGATTTTAAAATCATTTATTTTGATCATGCTAGTTTGAAAGTTTCTTATGCCATTTTATAATGTATTTCATAAGAAGACTTTTTAAAGGCATTATTTAGAAATCAGGGCTAGCTCTTTTCATTTTAGGCTGCTACCGCTTAGCTATTTGAATCAGAGAATACTGTTTAGGCTTGACTGCAGTCAGTTTAATCATCAGTATCTTCTTCATGGATGTACACTGTAGGACTTAATTTTTATTTTATATTTTCAAAGGAAGGGATATCTGGAATGCAGACATATTACATTGAGATAGTCATGCTTTGCTCAGGAGGCAGATAAAGCTACAATAGTTGAGTTTCAATGAGTAGTTACTGTGTTCCAGGCAACAGAGTAAAGAATTGTATGTCCATTATTTCGTGTGGAGACAGTCACTATTTTGCAGTAACTATAATTATCATCATTTTACAGGTGTGGAAACTGACAACTCAAAGGTGATACCTAACTTTTCTTCAGGCCCCAAGCTGGCAGGTGGCAGAACTGGGGTGCTTCTGAGATGTCAGGTTGGTTCTCCCCACGGGGTGTCATGGGGCTTCCCTTACGATGGGCAGAGACCTGAGTATTTAAAGATGGTCTTAAAGTTCCTGGGGCAAAAGGTCATAAGTGCCAAATGCAAGGCTAGATTCCCATCTTCTTCTACTTCATAGAAATTCTCCTGCAAAACAGCCATGCATTTTCGAGCAGGCTTTTCCATGGAAAAGCTAGTGTGGGCACATACTCAATTCAGTTTCCAGTGCGCTTTCTCACAGAGGTTCTTCCACAAGATTACAAAGACTGGGAACCCGGCCCATTATTATTAATATATTTAAAAAGTTATTCTGGCTTCTTTCAGGGCCATATCAGTTTCAAAGATCGCTGTCAGGGTGGGAGCAACTGAAGTTGAACTGGTCTGAATGCTAAATGTAGTCTCTGAGCAGAAACTTTTCTTCAGAGTTGAAAAGTCGCTGGAATATTCATAGAAATGTAATATGAGCAGAGGATAGTGAGTCAGTGTCAAAACTCTGTTCCAAACCATATTTGCTGTTTGGAAAACTGGCTCCTCAGGGACCAGCTGGGGAACAAGGTAAGAAGGCGGAGTGGGGTGGGACAGGGCTGCAGGTCTGGCTCCACTTCCCCACGGATGGAAGGTCTTCTCTCCACAGGAATTAGGGTTCTGGGGCAGGGGGGTAATGGGGTCCAGCCTTCCCACTCCAGGAGGACCATCTCTGCCTCAGATATGGAAACCTTTACTTCATTTTGCCACTTAAGTTTTGTGACAGAGTTTGAGATAGAAACTGTGGAGGAATCTAGGTGAAAATCGTTGGGTAGCATTTTGCAAGTGTGGAAGTGACATCATTTGCTTTTTCCTTGAAAGTTTCCTGATCCGGATATTGGTTAAAAAAAAATCATGGTGGCATAGACCCTGATGAGTATCATCTTCAGATGCTGGAATTATATCTTAAACTAACCAAAGGGATCATCTACTGATGACCCAAATTTCCTTTCAAGAATTAACAAATCTCATTTTTTTTCCCCCTAGGAACTCTACTCATCTGTAGTTAATCTAAGAATTAACATTTAGCAAATTACTGCGTCAGTGCCTTAAATGAGGTATGTGCCTGGTGGCTCAGTTGATTAGAACCCTGTGCTAATGAGGTCATGAGTTCAGTTCTCAGGAGGCTGGTCCACTTCATCATGGTCCCCCTCTGAGCCCCAGCCAGCCCTCCAAATGAACGCTGGTCACAAGTGGCCTTCTGCGGAAGAATCAACACAAACTCTTCAACATTTGTGGGAAAAAAGAACTCAGAGCATATGCCTTGAGTTAACTTCGAATATGACAACGGTCCCACGGGGTAACCAAATGGTACCCTAGAGGCTGCAAAGACTTCTTGCAGACTGTGCAAGTGCCACACTTCCTGGGGGTGGCTTCCGTGCTGGGAGAACAGCTTTGATGTGTGTGGGAGGTTCCAATTCGGCACGTTGAAGGGGAGTGTCATCTAGGAACAGGAGGAGCCTGGATGCTATTCAAGAGGCACACCCAGAGGGATGCTTTGGGAAATTTTGTTGAATTTTCACTAATCGCTTCTTTAAAAGATGGATCATTTTGGATCTTCTAATTAATGTCTGTAGTCATGCAACCCATGGGACCATTTGTCCCCCAGCCAGGCCACTTCAGCCATTTGTCTCAAGCTAGCAGGAGACACAGTAGCTAAGAGCTTTAAGAACAGGGTGCTTCTCCCTCTCGTGCTTTCTTTCCATTTTCCACTCTCAGAAACCACTTTTTCAGATCCGGGTCCAGTTCTGAGCCTAAATCTCACCCAAGCACGACCGGATGCATTGACGTCCTCTGAGGCCATTTCTTGGGTTTAGGGAAGAATAATGCCTAATGAGCTCCAGCTGTACCTGGTGGTGTTCACAGTTGAAACCAGCAATCCCCACTGGCTTTCTCCCGTTTCCCAAGAATACCTTCTCCAGGGCAGAGGCCACCTCTTTTTTATAATTAAAAAATTTTTAGGGTCAGCCCTGTGGCCAAGTGGTTAAGTTCACACGCTCCGCTTCGGCGGCCCAGGGTTTCTTTCACCAGTTCAGATCCTGGGCGCGGACATGGCACCACTCATCAGGCCATGCTGAGGCGGCATCCCACATAGCACAACCAGAGGCACTCACAACTAGAATACACAACTATGTACTGGGGGGCTTTGAGGAGAAGAATGAAAAAAAAAAAGAAGATTGGTAACAGTTGTTAGCTCAGGTGCCAATCTTCAGAAAGAAAAAATGTATATACCTTAAAAAAATTAATCATTGTACTCTTATCATCTAGCAGAACACTTTATATATAGTAGGAGTTCAATAAATATTTGTTGAGTGAGTGAGTGAGTGGATGAAAGAATCAAATGTAGAACTGGTTGCATTTAGACAAAGGCAATTTTTTTGGGCGGGGGTGGGGAGGAAGATTGACCCTGAGCTAACGTGTGTTTCCAGTCTCCCTCTTTTTGCTTGAGGAAGATGGTCACTGAGCTAACATCTTTGCCAGCCTTCCTCTATTTTATGTGGGATGCTGCCACAGCATGACTTGATGAGTGGTGCTGGGTCTGTGCCCTGGAACGGAACCTGCAAACCCCAGGCCGCTGAAGTGGAGCATGTGAACTTAACCACTATGCCACTGGGTGAGCCCCAAAAGGCAACTGTTTTAATGTTATCATTTTCTTGTTTTTCTCTTTACAAAATTATACTTGGCTATTGAAAATAATTTAGAAAATAGAGGTGAGCAGGAATTAGGAAAATAAAAATCACCCATAATGCCATCAGTTGGAGATAACCTTTCTTGACATTTTGGGGTGCATAATATTTATATCTATATGTGTATCTATCATATTCATGGGACTCAGACAATGTGTATTATTGTGTATTCTTTTTTCACTATATTAGAAAACTTTGCATGATATTATATATTCTTCCACATTATTTTTAATTTTTTCAGAGCATTTTATTGCATGACATGATTTCAAATTAATCAGTCACGTATGAAAATATCCTTGTAGCTTAAACTTTCTATGTAGCTTTGTTTATTTCCTTGGGAGAAATTCCTACAAGGAGAATTGCATGGCTCCATGATTTTCTATTCACTATGTGTTGGCAAGTTATTGGTCAGAGAGGTGCCACCAATACGTACTCCTACCTGCAATAATCTAGTGTGCTGTCTCTCTTCCCTTGCTGAACAGTGTGTATTATCATTCTTTTAAATATTTGCTAATTCATAGGCACAAAGTATATTAGTGTTCCTATACTTTGCATTTCTTTTATAGGTAGTGAAACTGAGTATATTTTCATGTGGCCATTTTAATGTCTTCTTTGCAAAGTGCCTGTTAATGTGTCTTAAGACCCGTATATTTTGGGGGCCAATATACCCTTCTGTATTTCAAAGGGCTATTGTAAGAATTAGTTGAAGTAATATATTTTAGTATGTTTGAAACCTGCAAAACAATATACAAATGTGTTGGTCAAATTTGTGACCTGGTGGTGAAGGTCGGAAGGAAGGGTCACCTGCAGACAAATGGGCTGAGGAAATGGGCACCGACTGAAGGCTTGGGTAAACCTTGCCAGAGGAGAGATAGGGAGAGACATCTCTGGAGAAAGGGAAAGACGCCATGGCCTAGAGCTTTGTTACTTTGAAAAGGTCAGGGGAAATAGATGAAGTCAGAGATAATACAAGGGCTGGGAGCTTGAAACCGGAGCCAATTAGAGACAGAAGGGAGAGAGAGGAGCTAGGGAGCTAAAGGGAACCAGGGGTGGTTTGTGGCCGCCTGCGAGGGGGGCACAGATGTCTCTCCAGATGTCTCCAAACCAGCAACCGGGAAGAGAAAACACCAGCAGTGCCACTTCTCTGAAGACTCACCTGAATTCTGGTATGACCAAGGCAGATGTCTTTAAGAACAGAAAGGGAAGCCTTAGGAACACATCTGTGCTTTCCAGTACGTCCCTGGAGTAACCACACTGGGAGAGGCAAGCAAAACACACAGAGAAATGATAACTAAATGGAGATAAAATACTGCACTGAAATTCCCCCAGTGTATATATGACCCCACTTATGTGAAATTATGTATAATTATATATTTACATATAAATATGTGTAATATATAATATATAATTACATATAAACATATTAAATATAAATGTATGTTATATACATTATATATATTACATTATGTAATTACATATATAATACATAGATACAGGCAGATGCATGCACACCCATGGTAATCTCCAGAGAGTGGTAATGAAGTGGGACAGGGAGAAAGAATTATCTTTGTTTTTATTCACATTTTTAAGTGTTGCTTCACTTGTTACAATTAATATATATTACTTCTCTAATATGAAATTGATGCCATAAAGAGAAAATATTTTAGACTAAAAAGACAGGAATGCTGTGCTGTGGCCTGCCTCTCCACCCGGCGGCGCCAGCGGGGATTCATCAGGCAGCGGGAGCTGTAGTTCTGGGCTGTCACCGGAGCCCGTGCTCACTTGGACAGAGGAGCCCCAGGAAGCACCTGAGAGTCACACCGGGGCCCCGCAGGACACCAAGCTCGTCGCCATCTCACACTTAGATGACAGGGGAAGCCATGCCTCTGTCGGCAGGCAGGACTCTGGCCAACAGGCGAGGCATTTCCCAGGCTGGGAGTGAACACAGGCCCGCCTTCCAGACCTCGTGTGCATTGCCGCCTTGCAGGGCGGAGGCGCAGATTAATTGCAGGGGAAAGAACCTGAGCTTGGTGAAGAGGAAAAATGAGAACTTTTCTCCTTCCGCTCCAGGGCTGCCACTGCAGCCTGAAACAAAATATCTGACTGGGGCTCTCCGTTTTTTACATCAGGTCAAGCTGCTTTAAGGCAACACTGTTTCCTGTGTCCTTGACGTGACAGGCACTGTGTTGTAGACTGGGGACAAAGTTGGGGAAGAAGACTGAGATGGCCTCTGACTTTCTGGAGGCTGCAGCTGAGCTGGGGAGATGGGTGGTACACAAGGGACCAAACCAATAGAGAGGGTCATACGTGGTAAGGGTGCTCTGAAAGAAACTAAAAGGAGCCAGGAGATCAGGGCTGGGCTGTTTTGGATCCAGAGGCAATGGAAGGGCTTTGTGAGGAGAGGACATTTCAGCCGAGTCAGGAGTGAAGAGAAGGTGTGAGAAGCCAGCAGGCATCAGATCACACCTGCCTCACACGTGGTTCATGTTTAGAAGTTTGATTTTAGCCTATGTGCAAAGGCAAGGTAAAGTGTGCTTAGAAATCCAACACAATGATGCAGCATCTAAGCCTTAGCTAGTGTGCTTAGAGGTTTGTTGAGTGAATGCAAAATAAATAAATGGATTGATGTTCCATGTTCGGAAAACGTCTTATTTTATAACTTTGTTTTTGACATCTATTGTATGAAAAATCACTCCCATTCAGATTTATTCTCACTAGTGATAAGAATAAAAAGCCTGACGTTGAGAAACACGTCTGAAATTAAAGGAGAGGTTAGTGAGACACTGTGCCCACAGCGTGGATTGTAGGAAGCGCTTTCATGAACGGGATGCTGTCCCATCTTTCTCATCAGACAGTGTGCTGGGCTGAGCAGGTACTCATACTGTCTCCCTGGTACCAATGAGGAAACAGCCTCAGAGAACTGAAACAAGGCTTGGCAGGGCCACGTCCCTGGGAGCAGTCTTGGGGGTGTGTGCCTTTGTTCTGGTGAACTTTTGGTTAGCCCAGGGCAAATGGTGGCCACAGTGAGGCACACAGAGTTGCTTGGGCTCCTTCTAGTGGCCTCCGGGGCTCTTGTTGTAGGAATCAGCGGAAACAGGAAGGAGCTCCCGGGTGATCATGGCTGGCCCTGTTACTTCTGGGGCCCCTGGCCAGTGTCTGCTCACCAGGGACAGGAGACTCAGCCCCCCAATCTCACTCTGTGCCCACTGAATATCCACATCCTAGACCTACTCAGGGTTCCCAGATCTAGAGGTTGGAAAGGGGCCCAATGAGATCGGTGAAAGCTCTGACTTTCTCCTCCCATCCCAACACTTCATACATGGGCTGTGATGGTTTTGGACATGCTACCTCTCTAAGGATTAGCAGCTGGGCCCTCCGTCACAGTGGAGCCCTGGCTGATCCTCTTACTGCTCCTCGAACTCCAGGGCGTCTGCTCTGACCATTACGATCACCCCTAGTTTCTGAGGTTCACTGAGGTGTGTCAGTGTTTTGGGACACAAACATGTGGCATTCAGACTGGTTAGTGTAGATCTCCAGCCACGTGGGATTCTCTGGTCCTTGGCAGGATCCCACTGGGAACTCTTTGGGGCAAAATGATTCTTTTGAAACTTAATCTTCAGCATGTGGAGTACAGTATTCTTTGTCTGAGCTTCAACTGAAGGAACCCAAACCTTTGAGTCCTAGCTCTTCAGAAAAATGGCAGCTGCTGTGAGATGTGAACTTGACTTTTGAAATCACCAGAGCCTGGGAGCTAGAGTGAGCTAGAGAAACAAACATGGGCTTCGGGGTTGGCTAGATCTGGATTCCAGACCAGCTCTGCATGTCCTGGGGTGAGACTCTGAAGCAGAAGATTTGCATCATCTCTGTGAAACCCATTTTCCTATCTTTAAAATGGAGGTAGTACAAGTTACCTCATAATATATTGGCGAGGATTAAAAAAGAAGAGTTAAGGAGCTGGCCCCGTGGCCGACTGGTTAAGTTCTCGCGCTCTGCTGCAGGAAGTCCAGTGTTTCGTTAGTTTGAATCCCGGGCGCGGACATGGCACTGCTTGTCAAACCATGCTGAGGCAGTGTCCCACATGCCACAACTAGAAGGACTCACAACGAAGAATGTACAACTATACAGGGGGGCTTTGGGGAGAAAAAGGAAAAAAATAAAATCTTTAAAAAAAAAAGAGTTAAAATATCTCAATTCAATTAAAAAGAGGAGAAACAAACTATCTCACACCAGAAACACTCAAAAAATATTAGTTTCTATGTTCCCTTCCCTCAATGATTTAACGAGTCCTTACAAAATTAGAACATCCTTCAGAGTAGAATTCTACCCTTTTTTTTTGTCGTTGGGACATCCAAAAGAATCTTAGTTTCCTTTGTTTGGTTTGTGGTAAGTTGACTTTGCACTTTAAAAGGGAAAAAAAGGAAACCTGTAGTACCTCAAACAATGAGCCTTTTTAAAGCCTGCGTTGGACTCCAGTTTCAAAGAATATTCTTATTAACATAACTTTCTTATAAATGGAGTGCCACTCATCAAATATTTATGAGTAGTAGCCTGAGAAGCCAGTGCAGTGCCTGGCCGGCCTGGGGACATCTCCCACACGCGCTGTGGGATGCATAGGCAGGGGACCCCCTCTAATTCTGTGACATGGTTTGGGGGCTCCTGCGCGAGCGAGTCTTGGCATGGCTCCCCAGCTCTGGGCCTGTTCTGGGGACTTTCAGGACTCCCACGCAGCCCGTCCTCGAAGGCGACTCCCTTTGAAGTCCTCGGAGCTCTTTGAATGGAAAACGCACAACGGGCTGTTGATGCAAATAAGAAATCATGGCTGACGTACTGGGGAATAAAGGTGTTTCTCAGCCTGAATATTAGCTCTCTAGCCCAGAAACTCTGGTTTGATCATTAAATAAAAGACCCGTTCCCTCCCCTGCCCCCCAATCGCAACCAGCCCCCAAAGCTCCACCAACCACTTGCTCAGAAAATGATAAACCTGCTAATTACCTGAAAGTTTTAATTAAGCAACAGATACAGCCAGCGCAGGGCTATGTTTTCTCTTTAAACGTATCGATAAAATAAACATTCTCAATTCCAGGGCAACTTGCTAAATGAAAAAAAAATTTACTACCTTTTGAAATATCACTCACCGGGTGTGATAATTTAGAAAAATATCTCTATTAGAGATAGTTAGAGATGTTTTTTGGTTGAAAATGCGGTCGCCGATGGAGCACAAGCCTGCAATTTGTAGACAGGTTAAGTAAATTAAGTCACTCACTGTCTTTTTTTTTCAATGGCTTTAAAAGTTAAAGGTAATTTGCAAAGAAAATGCTCTGTTTGAATTGGTTTGTAATATCTGTTAATGATCTTTAAAAAAATCCACTTATTCACAATCTTGTCCCTGAGGGAATTCCAGTGTGTTATCAGAAAAATTTCTGAAGTCTGAAATGTCATTAGCTAGTGATTTCTTTGAAGTAAAAAGCCCTGAAAAAATAAATTATATAAGGTATACAAGTGCACAGGACAATCACTTTGATGAATAATATCTGTGTTGTTCATACCTAAAAATGCAACAATTGAAATCCAAGCTGCTAAATTATAGAGCTGTCTCTTGAATTACCTCGGTGCAGGCATACCTGCTCTGTTTATTTCACACATATATTAAGTTCTTCCATATATTTATAGATTGTTGATGTAAAAACAGCAGTGTTAGGAACAATTTTGATTATATTCATTGAGTTTACCTTTTGGAAACACAAGGTGTTGCCTAAACACAGGCCTACAGGTGTTGCCATCCAGGATGAAAACAATAGCCTGTTTCAAGGCAGCATCCTGGATCCCAGAGCCAGGTGCCACGAGTGGAGGTGAGACGCCCCACAGCCCCTCGAATTGCTCAGTGTTAGATAACAGAGCTGTGAAATGCTACACCAAAGGGAAAACTTTGTCCTGACCCCAGCTGGCTATCAGTTTTCTCCTGGAAGCAGGGGAATCTTCATAACACTATATCAGTCACTGTAACCACTGTTGTTGGTTTGGCTGCTATAAATAGCTTTTTTTTTTTTTCTTCTTTTTTGAGGGAGGAGTTGGATTTTACTAAACCGTTGGCTACAGGTTAATTATACATTTCATAAGAGAGCATTTCCTTGTAGCCAGCCTAAATTTGTTACCTTTTAATCCCACTTCGTATAATAAGGCTAGAAACGTGTGAGCCCCTAGCAGACCCTTCGTTATTGTCGTGATTTTATACATTGGGCCCTTAACTTTTTTTTCTTCCTCATGCATTGCTCATCTCTTCGCTAAACTGCAAACAGTCCCAGTTTCATTCGTTTTTCCTCAAGGGGAAGGCATTCTCTTCTTCCTAGTCCAGCTGACCTGTAATCATATGTGTGGGTCTTCCTTTTTTCTGCTCTGTAGCTGACATCAGGAAAGCAAACTCAAACAGGTAAGAACAAACCACTGATGGATTTTAATAAAGATGTTCTATGATATTTTCTGTCAGCCCCTCCATTTACTTCACCTAAGAAGTGGAAATCAATATTTGAAACTTTTCTTGAAGCTTTGTGGGAATTCCACACATGGAAGATTGCCAGGAGCAGAAGCATGTGACTCGATGTCTTTTCCTGGAGTGGACACATCCTGTAACCACCTCCCTAGGACAAGAAAGAGGATACGGCCAACTTTCCCCGCTGCCCCGTGGTGGGTGTCCCCTTCCTCCTCAAAGATAAGCATTATCCTGATTTCTGGCTCCATAGATGTGTTTTGTTTTGTTTCGAACTTCATATAAATGGAATCATATGGCAGGTGTTCTTTTGTGTCTGTTTTCATTCTCCCAGCGTTATGTTTGTGAGCTCTATCTATGTTGTTGGGTATAATTATAGTATATTTTCCTTGTTGTATTTCCTCCCACTGTATCAATAATATACCACAGTTTATCCATTTTACCCTTGATGAACAGTTGGGTTGTTTTCAGTCTAGGCTATTTCAGAGAGTGCCGCTGTAAACTTTTTGGTGCACATCTTTGGTAGGTGTGCGCACGCATTTCTGTTGGGCATATAGACTAAAGGGGAACTTACTGTGTTGTAAGGAATCACTATGCTCAGCTTTAAAAATGCCAAGCAGTTTTCCACAGAGGTTGGATCAGTTTCCATTCCCACCAGCAGTGGGTGAGAGTTATGCTGCTCTCCATCCTTGTTAGCATTTGGTGTCCTTAGTCTTTTTGATTTTGGTCATTCAGGTAGTATGTAGCTGAATCTCATTGTGGTTTTAATTTGATTTCCCAGATTACTAATAAGTTGAGTGTCTTTCCACGTATAGTGGCCATTTGGATATTTTGTAAATGGGCTTTTCAAGTGTCTTGCTAATTTTTTGACTGTATTGTTCATCTTTCTTATTGATTTTTGGAGATATTTACATATTCTAGAAGGATCTTCTTTTGGTTATATATATTGAAAATACCATATACAATGCTGAGCTTGACTTTTACTCTGTGGTATTTTTGGATGAACAGAGATTTTAATTTTAGTGTAGTCTACTTTACCAATATTTTCCTTTATAGTTAGCTCTTTTTATGTGCTACTTAAGAGAGCTTTGCTTACCCTAAGCCCATGAAAATATCCTTTTATATTATCTTCTGGAAGTTTTATTGTTTCACTTTGACATTTAGACATATAGTCCACATGGCATTGATTTTTGTATATCAAAATGTGTGTGAGGTTGGGATCAAGTTTGTTTTTTCCTCCATGCTGTCTATTTGCTCTATACCGTTGATGGAAAAAGTCTTCATTTCCCCTGTGCTCCGAAGTGATACTTTTGTCATAAATTAAGTACTCACTTATTTATAGATTGATTATGTGACTTTTTTCTTTTATCTGTTAGTGTGGTAAATTATTCAATGGGTTTTGAGTATTAAACCAATCTTGTATTTCTGGACTAAACCCAACTCGGTTATGTTATATTATTTATTTTATGCATTGCTGCATGTTTTGATAATTCTTGCAACAATGTTTTCGAATGAAATTTACCTGTAGTTTTCTTTTAGGGTAATGTCCCTGTCAGGTGTGTTATTAAGGTTTAACAGGCTCATAAGTGAGTTGAGAAGTGTCCTCTTTACATTATTTAAAAATTAAAACACAAATGAGTCTAATATAATATAGTAATTAAAAATATATGTAGTTTGTCCTAAGTATATCAGTCAGGGTTCTCCAGAGAAACAGAACGAATAGGATATATATAGAGATGTATAACAGGAGATTTATTATGGGAATTGTCTCACACAAGTATGGAGGCCATGAGGTCCCATGATCTGCTGTCTGCAAGCTGCATAGCTAGGAATGCTGGTGGTGTAACTCAGTCCAAGTCTGAAGGCTTGAGAATCGTGGGGGAAGGTAGGCAATGGTGTAAGTGCTGGTTGGATTCTGAAGGCCTGAGAACCAGGAGCTCCGATGTCCAAGGGAAGGAAAGATGGATGTCCCAGCTGAAGCAGAGAGAGAAAATTCACGCTTCCTCTGCCTTTCTCTTCTATTTGAGCCTTCGGTGGATTGGACGATGCCCCCCCACATTGGTGTGGGTGATCTTCTTTACTCAGTCTACTGATTCAAATGCTAATCTTTTCCAGAAATGCCCTCACAGACACACCCAGAAATAATGTTTTACCAGCTATCTGGGCATCCCTTGGCCCAGTCAAACTGACACATAAAATTAACCATCACAGTAAGTATTCACCATAATTTTCTTTCCTTCTAGGTTTCTGTATATTTTAACTTAGACGTATGGCAGGAAACTGGGTTTGCGTGAGTTTTGCATGGGAAAGTAAATAAAGTTAGACTATCTTCTAGGAGTTTTCATATAGCACTCAGCAGTTTGCTCATGTGCCCAGGGCTGAAATTTGTTACTGCATCTTAATTCCAGAACCCATGATCAAGGCCCATCCTGGGTTTAAAGGGGAACCTATAAGGTGAGAAGCTTTTTGGACATAGGACAAGTGTTCAGATGAAACACCTGCTTCCCAGCAAGAATCTTCAAAACCAATTTCGTCTCCTACTTTTGACCCCTTCAGTCACTGTTCTACAGAGGTTTTGTTTGTTTTTAATCTCCTTCAATACCGTATATCTCGTGCCTCATGCTGTCTCTCCATTCCTACTTCCTATTGTCCTAGTTCAAGACCTTATCACATCTTACTTGGGCTGTGGCATTTGCGGGACACCTAGTCTCCATTTCCTCCTCTTCTCAGCCATCCAAGTGCTCGCTCTAAGATGGAAAGCTGGCCACATTTGTCCCTTGTTGAGCAGCGTTTGGTGGCTCTCCATTGCTTTACCAGACGATGTCCAGGCTCATCACCATGGCACATGACTTCTCCCATGACCCAGCTCTTGCTTACTTCTCCAGCTTGCTCTCCTGCTCCACTCTCATCTTTCGCTTCACACTCCAGCAGCTCTAACTGCTTACGGTTCCCAGTGTATACCCTGGGGTTCTTTTGTCCCAGCTTTTTTGTAGGCTGATCTGAGAAAGATCTGGAATAGACTGTCCATGTCCTTCTCCTGGATAATCCATTCTTTAATGATCAGCTCAGGCCATATACCCTTGACCCTACCCGGCGGGGGCTGCACGGTCTCCTTTCTGCCCATACCTCTGTCCCTGTGACTAGACTGTAGGGTCTTTGCAGGCAGGGTCCAGGTCTTAGTCATCTTTGTACATCCATAACTTGCTGTGTGCTGGTAGATGACAGTTGCTCAATAAACATTTATAGCTTCAAACAGGAAGAACAACAGTGACTAGTTGACTGGTTTGAGTTTCATTTCATCTCCTTTCAGAAGCCAGAGGTGGAATAAAATGGCCAAAGTAGCGCGACCAGAAGGGAGGGAGGAAGGCAGTGGCTATGGAAAGTCTGCAGATACAATCTCTTCCTGCGGGACTGAATTCAGTCCAAATGATTAAAAGTCTCTTATGATGGAATCCGCTTTGTGTAGAATGGATTAGTAACAAGGATTTTCTCTAAAGATAGATTTTTTTCCAGAGAAACAAATTTGAACAATTTACTTGAAGAATTTAAATGCAAAAGTAATCCTACTTAAAAGGCAAATTGACCACTATCCTTCCTCCTTTCTCTTATTAGTAAAAGAGTTTACACAGAAACTCTATAAGAAATTGTGTAAGAGATTCACAAGGATCATTAAGGTCTCTCCTAGACAGTCACTTTCACTTTGTAAAATTGGCCATCCCCTCAAAATGGTATCACATTAAAATGGACTTTCTGGGGCTCTTATATGTGAATGGGTTTTAGCTGCACAGTGGTGCCATTCATTTTATTTGGCCCATTTATTGCCAAGTACATTCTAAATTTGGCCTTAATTATTTTTCCTTTCACAAAAATATTTTGTGGGATCTTTTTGAACCCTGACTACTTCCTTCTTGCCCCTTAAAACAGAATCCAGGAGTGTTATTTTTGTTCTCTTCTAATTAAAATAATTGCTCGGTTCCTTTTAACTAGATTCATGCAGTTATTAGCCTAATACATGGATGGGTGCCATGGGGTGCTTGAGAAACAAAATGAAAAGTGATCATGTAGCTTCACATGAAAAAGGTTCTGTGGTGCCAAAGAGCATTATTTCCTTTCAGCCGGCATTTTATAAGGGCCTTTAGTAAACCTGGCCCCCCGTACCCTTCCTAAAAGACTATTAAGTGAAAGAATAGTTCTGTTTTCTTTATTAGGTAGACAGCTAACTCAGTACAATTTGAAGAGGGGCACTTGATATGCCGGGTATGGCACAAAGACCTGGGGTCTGGTTTTAATGTCTGTCCCTGCTTTGTCTTGCAGAATAACTGCTGTTGAAGGATCAATGCTCCAGGTCCCCTCTGCCAGTCGGTGTTTATCAGAGGACAGTGGAGGAAGAGGGACAAAAGTTCTTGGATATATGTGTTAATCAAGAATTGTCAGGACCCTGCCTCTAAAAGGAAGTGTTAAAATAATGTTTTTGACATCAAGACTTTTCTCAAAGTTCATGTAATCCAAGGGTTTGGCAAACAAAGGACCACAGGCTAAATCTGATTTGTTGCCTGTTTTTGTAAATAAAGATTTATTGGAACACGGCCACACTCACTCGTTTATGCATTGTCTGCCACTGCTTTTGCACTACAACGTGGAGCAGTAGTGGCAGAGACCACGTGGCCTGCAAAGATTTGCCTTCTGGCTCTTTACAGAAAAAGTTTGCTGACTTCTGAAATAGTCTATCCAATTCACTGAGTATCTACTCAATAACTCCTCCACGCGGAGAAATACACTTACAGGAATTTTTAGAGTGGTCCTTGTTTGATGAAAGGCTGAGGGCCTTCGGTAACATGCTTATGTTATGGGTGTTCAGTACGGGTGTATAGACAGCAGGAAGCAAGAAGGTTTTGGCAAGAAGTCATGGTTTGAGAAAGGTTCTGCCGTTATTGTCTCAGTGGCAAGTCACCAATCATGATTGGGCTCTTCCTTGTCTGCTACCTGGAGGAGAAGGTGTTGACGTGGTTGGAGCTTCTGGCTTGGAGTGCACCTTTATTAACTACTTCAAGACCTTACGGTCAACATGGTGGACTTTTGCTTCCAGACCAAAAGATGGGAGCCCTTTGCCACCAGTTGGTGGTTGGGAGGGTACATAAAGTCCTAGGGAATCCATATCAGAGAAATTTTCAAGTATGAATTGTCCAATTAAATGACATATAGTAAACATGCCCGATGTGCACTTATTTTGCCATACTGTTAAACACAGTCTTCATTCAGATTGTACTCATTCAATGACGTGTCTTGTAATTTTTGAGATGATCATTATCGAATATCCCTACAGGAAGCAGCTTCCACCAAAATATTGAATTTGCCTTGTCATGGGAGGAGAAGTGAAGTTCTTCAAAGTTTCCGTTTTTGATATTGCCCTTTTAACAGAGAAGTTTGCCAACATTTTCCTCATCTTCAATATTGTTAGTTATTTGTTCTCTTCAGGTTTATCTGTGAACCTAAAAGTCATAGAAATCGCTGAAACAAAGATGCCAATGAAGTTGCCTCCCCCCCACACGCAAAAACTTTCCGGAATCTTCCATCGTACAGTTGTCACCTGCAAAGAATTTTGAGAGGTACAGTGGAAAATATTGCCTTATTCTCCTCTTTCCCCCCAAATAAGTCAGTCGCAGACCTGTTGGCTGAATTTTGGTGGTGTTATCTGATTCTGCAATTCTTCCATGAAGCTGTGTTACTTCTCAGATATTCACAGGACCCAGGATGCTGCTGTTTTGAGAAATTTAATTTGTTCAGCACACAAAAAGCATATCCATAGCAGGGCTTAACACTGATACAGATAACTCTTTCCATCTGTAAGAAGTTTGTAAGTATTAACTAATTTATTTAACTTTCCTGTAATGGAGTGAATTTCCTTCCATTTGCTATGGGAAACCCTTCTTTTTCTAATTCTAATCTTTTAGCAGGTATTCTACTGAAAATTGTCACCATGCTGGAAATATTTTGTAGAGAGAAAATACATATTTCAACACAGTGTGAAATTCCACCGAAATAGATGACCTCCATTTCCTCAGTGTATAAGCCTATTTTTAAGTGATTAAGTCATGCTCTGGGCAAAAGTTAAATCTTTTGGAAAACTGTGGGAACTGTTATTGTATTGCTCCTGCTATTTCTGCCATCACCACGTGCAATGTTCATAATGGTTTACACACATTACTTTGAGTTGCCCAGAAAGGAGAGCTTGAGGAGAACCTCAGGTGCTGCCTCTTTAGTGGGGAGTTTGAGCCAAGAATAGGAGTATGGGAGAGTGGTAGTGAGGCTGAGATGAAAGGAGCAGATACAAGGACGTGTTATTGGTGTGGTCCCACCTCAGCGTGAAGTGTAACTGACTGCTCAGGCCTCTGGACTGTGGGAGGCTAAATACCGGCCTCCAAAGGAAGGTCTGCGCCCTAGTTCCTAGAACCTGTGAATGTTACCTTCTATACCAAAGGCTTTGCAGGTGGGATTCAGGATCTTGAGATGGAGAGGTTACCTTGGATTATCTGGGTAGGGCCTAAATCCAAGTGTAAATGTCTTTATAAGAAGGAGGCAGAGGCAGATATGACACACAGAAGAGGAGAGGGCAGTGTGACCACGGAGGCAGAGGTTGGAGTGATGTGGTCATAAGCCAAGGACTGTGGGCAGTCACCCAGTGCTGACAGGAGGCGAGGAAGGGACCCTCCCCTAGAGCCTCTGGAGGGAGCACAGCCCGTGCTGACCCCTTGATGTGCGTCCAGCGATATGGATTACAGACTTCTGCCTTCAGGCCTGTGAGAGAATGCATTTCCCTTGTTTTAAGGCACCAAGTTTGTGGTGATTTGTTACGGCAGCCATAAGGAACGAATTCAGGGACCATCCTCCCAGAGCATAAACTATGAGGTTTCAGGATACACTGATTGGGTGGAAGGTGAGCAAGGAAGGGAAAAGAGTTTATTTGCCAGTTCCAACCTCTGATTGGTCAACAGTTTTCCTTGTGGGCATTACTTCCCCTTTATTTCTCGCTCTTAGCTCCGGGTTGAGCATGGTTGGGCACTGAGATTTGCTGGAGTGTCTCATGCTTCAGGGGTAACAGGCACGTTCCGGGGTGGAAGGGCAGAGACCAGTCAAGGGGACACAAGCAGAGGCTCCGTTGGGTTGCACCCTAGGAAGTCTGTTGTGTGGAATCTGGGGTGAAACAAGAAGCTGACAGTCCAGAGCAGTGTGGCCAAGTCACCACCTGAAAGGTGGCATATAGGGAGAGTGTGAAACAGCTATCGCCTTCGTCCTCATCAGAACCCCGTGCGGCGGGTGTGATGTGATATCCTCAGCAGGGACTCGTTCTCCGACCTTGAATGCCGTTAGCTTTTGGAGCTCGCTGTTGCTCAGGACTGCTGATCTTCAGATGTGGTGACTGAAATCTCTTCCTTCAGTTGAGTCGAAACCCGCCTCCATGGAGCCCTCACTCCACGATTGGCTCTAGTTTTACTTCTTTTTTTTTTTTCTGCTTTATCTCCCCAAATCCCCCCGGTACATAGTTGTACATCTTAGTCGCAGGTTCTTCTAGTTGTGGCATAGTTTTACTTCTTGATGCACATAAAATAAGGCTCATTCTCACTCATGAAAGCCCTCTCCAAATATTTGAACACAGTTTTTATCCTTTTTTCCAGGCAAAGCACTCCCCATTCCTTCGACTCTGGCGTTGTGTGGGAGTTTTCTTTTTGTGGCCAGTGGCCACACCAGTCCTTCCTCTGGACATGTTGCAGTTTGTCTCTCTCTTACCTCACAGGGAAGCTCACAGAATGCATCAGAACTTCAGGTATGGTCTGCTCAAGCACACAGGAGTCTTGCCTCCCTGTTTTTTTTTTTTTTTCTGAAGTAGAGTTGACATACAATATTATATTATTTTTGGGAGTATGCCTCTTGATTCTTACATCACTAATGTAGGCAGAGATTATTTTTATTTTGTTTTTTGGTAAGCACATAATTTTTAGTCTCATTAAACATAGTGTTATTTAAAACGCCCTGTTCCTACACTTGGGCACAGTGGAAGCAGATGTTATTACTAAAGTTGTCCTAAGAGCCCCAAAGAATTAATCAATTTGCAAGGGGTGTTACTGTACGGCAGAGATCAAAATGCCACCCCACGTCAAGGGACATAAATATCCACAGTCTTCTGCAGAATTGAGGTCACCTGGTGATTCCTCCAGATCAGTACCTTGTGCTCAGCCAACTGCTCTACCACCATCCTTCCTCCTCAAAACAACCAACCAACCAACCAACCAACCAAACCCAATACTGGAGCACCTTCTGAGCTGGAGGAAATCTACCCAGGTGGCAATGTCCCCTCTTCTCGTCTCTTAGCAGGCAGCACTGATCTGAGTCCTGTTCCCGGTCCAATTCAAGTCCCCAGGATCTTCTGCGAGAAGAAGAGCCATTACCACCCACTAAAAAGGCCAGTGTGGACAGGCACTTTACCTCCCTTGTCTCTCATCTTCACAGCAGCCCTGCAGGGTAGATGTTACTGGCTTCATTTTGTGGATAAAGAAATTAAGGCTCAGTTCAGAGTAACTTTCCCAGGGTCGTAGAGCAGCAGACCTAGGGTTCAGACCCAGGTGGGTCAGAGTTTCTGCTATACCATGTGGTAGCCAAAATGATTCTGAAGCTGTAGGAGGGGGGAGGGGGCCTTTGGACCTCTGCAGGTGGACTCAGCCTGGAGCTGACCCTTCTGAGCACACTGAAGGAGCTGGGCAGCACACAGCTGGCGTTAAATGGCTCAACCTCTGGAGTTTCTCCCTGAATGACTGGGTCTTCTAGTGACATATGTGTTAGGAAGCAAGGCACTGCCACATTCTGGCCCAGCCTCTGCAGTTCACAAACATGGGAGTTTCCCTGGCCCAGTATCTACTTCGTGAGTGCCCTCTGGGTCTCTTGGGCCAAGCCAGGGTAGGAATGGAAGAACAGAGGCCCCTGGTACAGGCCATGCAGCCTGTGAGTGGTAGGGGTTTGGACGGAAGGGCAAGTGTCTAGTTCACTGCATCTGATCCTGCAGAGGAGCCAGGAACATTGGGACTTCCTCTGGGCTGTCTAGCCAGACCAGGATGTCCTTGAATCCGTGAGGTGGATAATATTTTATGAAGCATTTCCAACGTTTCACCTCTACTTTTTCTTTACACCTTTTACCTCATTCAAGCAACTAGGCCGGTGCCTACTGGTTGTTTGCAGGAGGGAAGTGACAGGGAAAAATGAGTCTTCCCCTGCTTGTGGCAGATTCCTTATGCTGACACCCTCAATCCTCTTTTTAACCCCCTTCTGACTGGCAATTACCTGCAATGGAAGCTAGAAAGCTAAAAGCACGGCCTCCTAGACTACCCTATGAATTAAGGCGGGCAGACGCCTCCAGTGCTGATCCGTGAAACATAGGCCGTGGTCTGTTGTAGTTACTTCTTTCCCTTCTGGCTTTTTCCTGCTCAGAAGGCCTGTGATGCCCTGGGACAGCTGCCATTGCTAAACAGTACCCTGGTTGGAGAATAGAAAGAGCCTGGTCCTTGACAGCATCTGTGAGCACTGTGCCAGAATTTTGTGTGTGTGTCCCATAATAAATTTATGTTTGGTCAAGTCTCTGTTCTTGGGTTTCTGTAGTATTTGTCCAAATGGAAGCCTTATTGTTTTGTTTTGCTACAGCCTTAGTCCTTAGGGGAATAGAAAGGCCTTAAGGCCTTGCTGGAGACATCACAAGTCTGTGGGGACATTTCACAGTCATGATGGTGGGAGCAGAGAGAGAAGGAGGTCTGTGCTTGCTCTCGTGACCCCTGGAAGGAGCTGTCAGGGCGGAACAAGAGCCTGTTCAGGGCGGCTTGGGGGAACTGAGATCTGAGGACCAGATCGGGGGATTGAGTGACATCTCAGAGGTTGTCTGAAGGGACACGGCATCAAACACTGGCGGCCTCTCCCCTGCCAGGTCTTAGAATTAGAGGATCCCCAGAACTCTGCCACAACATAGTTGAAGGCGGGAGCCCAAGACTGCGTTCCTGTCACCCTTGAAGAATAAGGCTTCAAAATAGAAATTGTATTAAATTATTAAAAATGTTATATTTTTAACCTACCCAAGTCATGGACTGAGATTCCCACCAGCCACGCCTTAGGAGTAGACCACGCCGAAGCGCTCTGTGAAAGGTTGAAATGGATGAGTCAGGCTGAGGCGAGCCCTCGGGCCTGCCTGCCTTCCACTCTTGGGTGGGGGCCCCGGACAGGACAAGACCGCAGGGTTGGGTGGTGGGCAGGGCTGCCGGCATTCACATATCCAGGATCTCGGAGCTGACCTCTGTGATGACCACTTGTTCTCTCTCACAGTCTATGGAGCATCTGCAGTCCCGGGACTGGTTCCACTATGCAGGTGGATGCAGAGTTGGGATTCGGGAAGAGTGGGCAGGAGAGGATGTTTGTCTCTCTGCACTCATGGAAATGTCGCTGGACACTGCTGAGATGGAGGGGAGAATCGAGCAAATCGGCTTTTATTTTGGAGATGAGTAGAATTAAGCCAAATCCTTTTCTGCCTTCTTTTAAGCTCGCCACTTTCCTGACTTCCCATTCAACTGAATTCAGTTCATTTGAGCAGCAGGCACAGTGGTTACTTGGGACTCTCAGAGCTGGCCACCCGGCTTTGAGTACCTCTCCAGCACCTAATAACCGTGTGACATTGGGCAAGTCACTTCCTGTGTCTCTGCCTCATTTGTAAAACAGAGCGAGTGACAGGTCCTTCCTCACAGGGTTGTGTGAGGGGCAAAGCCCTCGGAACAGGGCTGACACTTGAGCATCAGCTTGCTTTGTGCCACTTGGTGTGCCGGCCCTGGGGACCCCAGTCAGGCTCCTCACCAACCCCCTGTTCCCTAGGAGAGGGCGGGCACTTGGCATCACAATGAAAGAGTTACATCGCCAGACACAAATCTAATGCTTTCCTTCTGCCAAGAGCAGCGAGCAAGTCCACTCATATAGCCCCGCCTAGGTGGCTGGTGAACAGCCTTACTTTTTGCATTTTGTTTGCGAGGAGGACGTTTACTTCAGATCATCCCCCTTGTACTTCCTTGAAAGGTGGCTTCTCATCAAAACCGGCCACCACAAAAGGGACCCTCCTGCTCCACCCCAGTCGGGGCTTCCAGAAATTGTCACGTTGTGTCACAGGGTTAAACTCCTCATCAGAAACTCAAGTATAGTTGGAATAAACCCTTTGCAATGTAACCCCTAATTGCATAATTTAAAGTTACACTTTATTTCCTTTGCTCCATTCTAATAGTTGACCCATTGATGGTGATGGCCATCCTCCTCCTCATGGTCATCACACAGATAGATCCTACGGCCCCTCCCTCCGCAGGAGACCATTCTCGATGACAGTTGGTTTCACTCTACTGCTCAGAAGAGATGTATTCCAATGAGCTCCTTCCCTTCATTCATTATGCTGAAATCATATTTCCAGAGGACAGAGATGAATGCTGTGTGCTTATCTGATTAAACTGCCTGTTGTTTTAAACCTATTTTCACAGAGACTTTTTCCCTCCAATAGACATTCAGTGACACAACACATTAAAAATTATATCTGTATCAGTGGTTTCTTCTATTGTATTTACGTAGAGCACACGCGTGTGTGTGCACACGCATATGAGCATGTGCTAAGCCAGTGGTCCCTTGTTATGACTGATATGTATTCAACAATTATGAAACAATTGCAGTTTTCAAAAAAGCAAGGTTGGATCTATATTTTTATTGACCAGTTAAAAAAATTGCACAGTGTATAAAACACCAGATACATAAATTATATGAAAATGGAAAAGTACAAGGAAACACTATTCACCAAAGGCTTTCTACCTGAGTGACAGACTCGCCATTGCCATGGGCAATTCAGCACATCTCTTTTCCAGGCCATTTTCCTAATATTTTTGCTTTTCAGCAGGACCTGGGGAGCGGGGCTGCATGTACCTCAGTCCCTGCCCACTGCTGTCGCTAGAACCTTCATTCATCTTTGAGTTCTTTGCCCCCACTTTACCAAAAGAATAATGTCTCCCCCAGAATTACACAAAAATCAATGGCTAAATTAATTGAAATCTGGATCTCCATGTTTTTCCCTTTCTGAAGTGATTGCTTGGTTTCTGAAAAGTGAGGTTTAAGTCAAAGGATGGCTTTAATTGAGGGTGAGTGAATTGGTAAGAGAGGGAAGGTAGAGGCAGATAATTTTCCAAGTGACTGCAAGATAGTGTTTACATTTAGGATTTCCTTTCCTTTCAAGTTTTGCATTGGGGCTTAAGGAATGTTACTGGATGAGAAGAATGCCCAGGGCCTTTCCACGGCACAGCTCCAGCTCGCTGCTCTGCTGTCTCCTGAAAGGGCTAGAAATGCTTTGAAGGAGGCTGGCCTCTTCCCTTCCCTCCCAGGGGCCAGAGAGAGCAGGAGGGATGAGAGAAAGCGGTGGAGGAGGTACTGACCACGAGAAGGTGGCCAGCTTCCTTCTTTTAATGATTCTCCACCTTTCTGATGATGGAAGTATGCATGTCATAGGTACTTGGGCCTGTAGTTTGGTTTCATATCAGCAATAATCAGCAACTTTTTATATTTATAGCAGTTTATAAAACACAAAGTCAACTCTATTTCCCTGGATTCTCAAATCATTTTGCTGAGGCAAATGGGACTGATATTTTTACCTCTACTTTGTGGAGGAAGAAACCGAGACTCCAGTGGATTGGAATTTGTCCAAGACCCAACCACAATGGTGGGGGACGGGGGGGCAGAGAGGGGGTGGCAGTAGAACAGGTCTTCAGGCTTTTAGGGGAAGAGAAAGAGGGTGGCGGGCCAGGCACTTACCTTGATGGAGCTCCCGATGACAGCATGGGCAAAGCTCATCTTCAGCCAGTTGGGAGCCCCGCATGTCCCTATAGTGCCCTCACTTCGTGCCAGTGCGGCCACTGCGTGCTGCAATTCAGAATGCTGTTTCCGACTCTCCTTGGTATCTGCAGCTTCCAAAATATTCAGACAAAGGACTCCGAAAGGCATCTGGTCAAGCTTTGCAAGGGGAGAAAACCTATCCTCTGATCCCCGAAGCCCTGAAGTCAGGGATTTGATTATGCTTATCATGATCTCAGCTTCCACTGCTCCAAATGTGATTAGTTTTGTAATTAGTTAATGTCATTACCTGTCATCAAATCCAGACAACGTTGGTCTCTAAAAGCTCCCGTGGCAGAGAAACCCACAACCTGACATCTTTCCACTGTTTAACACAGAGTTTCTTTAATAATCCTGGCAACTATTCCCTCATTCCTGGACCACAGGTCTGAAAGTTAGGAGAAAGATGTATTTCTTGTGTTTTTTTTAAGGCAATTTAAAATTCTTGGGTCTGGTTCCCAAAACTTTTCTTCACTCCAAGCAAAGCATAAATATAATCTTTTCAGCAAATCTTATACCCCACTGTATTTCCCTTCTTATATATGTTGGCTATGTTTTGCTTTGGGCGAAATGGCCAAAATAAGAACGAGTTTACCGTAGGGAAACACCCCTTAAGGACTATTTATAAAATGCTGCTTGTCTTGTTACTTGCTTGCTGCTAAATACTGGGCAAATGGTTTTCTTCTTTCTCCTTATTGGTCACTCAACAAATATCCTCTGAGTGCCTGTTTGTGTGCAGGTACTTGGGACACAGTAGGGAAGAGACAAGCTGAAGTGCCCGTCCTCCGGGAGCTTACGTTCAGGGGGGAGGGTGGGAGGGTGGACAACAGGACAGGGGCACTTAGAAGGAAGTTGGGTGGTATGTGGGCTGGGAGTTTTCCATTTGCCCCTGCGGACGCCCTCACTCCTTTTCTGTCTTGCTACGTGGAGAATGCTGGGGAGGCAGGCCATTAAAGGCGGCATCAGTGGCTCCTTTGCCCTCAGGGTCTGGCTGGGTCGGGAGCCAGACACTGAGGAGCAGGACGGTGAGGGGGAGGTACCATGCCCCCGTCCTCCTGCCCGCCTGAGGGGGACACAGTTGCTTTTCTGTTGAGGGGGAATCGCCCCTCCCTGGTGCTGCTGCAAACCCAAGGGTGAGAACTGCTCACCACAGTTCTGGTTTTCTTAACCTTAATGACACCTCAGTAAACAGACCCTTCGTGAGCCTCTCCCCACTCGCCCATTTGAGTGAACCATCTAGTTCCCGCCAGGACACTGACTGCCACAGTAGGTGAGAAGGCAAGGCCATGGGAAGATGCCGTTTCTTCCATGCCCCCAGTTCATCAGCAATATTGCTTGCTGTCACCTGCATGCTTTTGGATTAAATCTCATCAGGCTTCAGGCCACATTGCTCCCCTGTGACTCAATTACTTGTTGATGAGCCAGGAGATTCGCCACCATTACACATTATAAAACAAGGGCGCCTCCCTTGCACGTTCTCTGAAGGCAGCAACTGTGTCCTCAATGCCGGGCCAACCCTCAACATCTCCTGCGACAAAGACCTGCTCATTCATGGACCAGTTCAGCAAGCTCCCGAGAGCCTTCGGGAAGATGTCTCGGCACTGTAATGTGGTCCCTGAGCCCTTTCCCACTCAGCCCTGCCTCCTGCCTGTCAGCCATACTCTCGCTCTGTGCTCATGGGACCGCTAGTACCTTCCCAGCCATCATGCACGTTTATTCCTCCTTGAGAAAGACCCAATTCAAGAGGCCTCTCGGAATCCTTCGCTGGTTTCATCCTTTTGAGGAAGGGGGGCTTTATCTCTCTTTTTTTTAAAAGGTTGTAATTTTAATCTTTTTAATTTCCTGATGATGAAAAATTGCATGCTGATCACAGAGAACATAAAATAAAGAAGTTAAAAAATTATTTTACTATCATAAACATATAAGCAGCATAAACATTTGGATGTATTTGGGGGGTGGGGCTTTATCTTTAGCTTTGGGGGAAGCACGTTTGTACATTGCCAGGCCCCCTCTGTTGATCAGGGCCTTTTTGTTTTCTAAAGCACCTTTATAGATTCCTGGACTCGTTTGCCTGCCCAGTTCACACTGGCCTGAACTGTCCACTTAAGCCAAACCAAGTATTTTCCTTGCCTGCTTTTAAGCTTGTTGCTTGGGTTTGGGGAGTGAATCTGGGCTCCGTGCTCTGCAGCTCATGGCATCTCCTCGTCTTGAAAATAAAGTCCAAGGGTTCAGTTGGCCTGGAGCATGCTCCATGTTTGTGGGTGGTTTATATACTTATCACTTTCCTTCTGGGAGCCCCTGATGGATGCCGTCCAGTCAAGGAGCTCTGCTTCTTGGTTCAAGATTTCCAGGTTACTGCGTAGCGCTCCCCCCCCCCCCCCCCCCCCCCGCCAGAGACTTCTGTGTGTGCTCAGGCCACCCTAGGATTTCCTGTGCAAAAGGTCCTTGAAATATGAAGTTCCCCATTTCTCTTGATGATAAGAGCGATGCAGAAAGAAAAAACCATAATAACTACTTCTCTACCTGATGGTACCTCTTAGTTAGCTTCCCTCCAAAATAGTCCTGAGAGCTTTCTTGTGGATCTGAGTTGTCCCTGGGGGAATTTGTCAATGAAGGCCACCGAGTGGATGCCATTCATGGGTACATTTATTTTTGGTCTGTAATAGATGAAATGAGGATAATGTTCTTCATTTGATAATGCATTCAAGAATCATTCAATAAAAGTTTAAGTTTAAGACTCTCAGTTTCCAGCAGCCTATTGAAAAAAAAACACACCAGTCTGGCTAAAAAATATCCTCAGGAAACCAGCCTGGAAGAACAGAGGGTGAAACATGAATGAGCTATTTAGCTTTTCTTGGAAAATGGCATAATTCTCAGAGGAATGAAAGGCCAAGCATTCCCCAGATTTTTGTCAGGCACATGTGCCAGTCCACAGAGTGCTGGAACCCCAAACACAGAATCTGGATTGCTTTCAATTTCAGTAATTCAGGTGTTTGTGGCATAGAATAAACACCACCCAGAAGGCAGCATCCTGAGTTACCAGAAGTTCCAGTGTGCAGTATAATTTTAGGCAGCATTTTCAGCTTCTCCGTAGGGATAGTAAGTTAGTTATTCCATTCACATAAGCAGAATATTTTACTATTTAAAAAAGAAATCTTGAATCAACCAACGTTTGGGACTAATCTTCTGAATTCACATATTTTTCTAGGGTCATGTAGATGTAGCTTTAGTCTGCCGATATTTCCATTTCAATAACGCAGTGGCGTGTCTGTGGAGTGGACATTATGCAGTCCTGTTGTATCAGATGTTCTGAGCTACGGGAACCCAACATGGCATCTGCTACTCTCAGGGAGCTTGCAATCTAGCCAACGAGAGTGGACAAGCACTTATGAAACTATCAGTGGACAGCACAAGGCAATAAATAAAAATGTGAACAAGTATGGGGCAGGGATTGAGAGAAGAGAGAGGGAAAGGCTACTGGACTCTTTCAGAGAAGACTTTCGGCAACAGGAGTATAGTCTGGGGGAATTTGAATAAGTTGAGATGGCTTGCCAGTCTGGGATTTAGCAAGAGAAAAGCCACTAATTGAGATAAAAATAAGTTGAATATCTAAGTACCAGGTATTTCTTAAAAACCTAAGATCTTTACATGCATGCACTAATTTAATTCTACTAACCAGATGACAGGGTATTTTAGCTCTCATTTGGGGGGTAAGCAAAATGAGTCATAAGGATATTGAATGATTTGCTCACGATTGCACTGAAGAAAGCTGCTAAACTGGGATTGTCTTGGGGACAAGGAAGAGGGCTGCCCGTCTATTTCCCTCACTTCACATTAGAGAAGCAGGCACTCTGGGCAATTGCTTTTTGCATGTTCTTCTTGCACAATGAATGAAGAACTGAATGTGAGAATTTACATGTGAAAACAAAAATGCATCTGGAGTTTTCTGAGCTTCAGAGCCAACAAGGAAGGGAAAGATTGAGCATCTTAGAGTGTCAGTGCTCATGGTGGCTGCAGTGACTGCTACTCCCGAGGTCCTGATGCCCCCTCCAGCTCCCATGAGCTCTGCAGTGTAGTGATGGGATCGTGGGTGGGAGGTCTTCTCCCTCCAATCAAAGACAGAGCCTGCACACAGGTTCTGCTACCCCCAGATGGGTCCCGGAAAGTGTTCTACTCAGAGAGGGGTCAAGGAACATGTGTCAGATGGCTAGTTTTCCATCTTTGCTTTCTCCCTGGATATGAAGTCATTTAGCTAGAGACTCTACTTCCCAACCTCCCTTTCAGGACATAAAACTAATTATTACCTGTGAAATGGGGGCAGGAGTGATACGCGCAATTCCTGTTTCACGTCTTAACTGGAAATGGCTTTTCCTAGACTTCCTCTCTTTCTCTCCTCTTGTGGTCTGGAACCTGGAACTTAGAGGTGCTGGCAACCCCATTAAACCAAGCAGACGTGCAGTGCCCTGCAGGATAGAGGGGCAGCAATAGGAAAAGAATCGGGATCTCTTTGTCACTGTGTGACACAGAGCATCCTTCCAGCCTGAACTGTCCAATTCCACAGTGTTATGCAAAAGAGAAAGCAATCTGAGCTTGTGAGCCTCTGTATTTTGGGGTCTGTTTAATATGAGAGGTGAGGTTTTTACTCTAAATAATACAGAACATTTCTGGGCTGGGCAGTCGAGCATTCACGTCAAGTCAGTATCTTGTCTTCCTGCATTCTTTCCTTCCTCCCACACATATTTATCGAGCACTCACTCTGTGCCAGCAATGTGCAAGTTGCTGGTGATGGTAAACAAGAGTCATGTCACTATCCTCCTGGAGCCTACATTCTAGTAGCGAGGTAGACAAAAACCAGTAGACAGATAAAAGGAAAACACCTACAGGCTGGAATCTGTGTTGTGAGGACATAAGCTTGGGTCTGGATTAGAGAGGACCGGACAAGAGAAAGCTGCTTTCGATGGCATGGTCAGGCCAGACTTCTGTGTGGAAAGAACAGAAGACAAGACTGAAGAGCAGAGAGGGTGTACGAGGTGATTGGTGATCAACAGCAGTGGGGGCCGAGGCTGGGCTATGCCCGCGGCGCCCCGAGAGGCTGTGGAAGAGTTTAACAAGGAGTGTCTGTGTGTGTGTCTGTGTCTGGGGGGGGAGGGAGGCCAGATGATTCACTTGATTGCTGTATTGTTTACTGCTTTACGGAGAAAAGACTGCGAAAAGGTAAGAATTTTTACAGTTGCCCCAGGCTGTAGTGGCCCTGCGTGTGGAGGCTGGGAAAGAGTCTAAAAAAAAATCACAGAAGAATTGCTCCGATCAGATAATATTTGAATTCAGTTAACAAAGATTAGCACAAGCCAGCAGTTTGAAGATTTATATTAGAAGAGGGTTTCTTAAGCAACATGTTGTCCAATTCTGAACAGGCTGGGAAGTGCCGGTTTCCAGCTTAGTGGTGCTGTCATCTTGTCAACGTTTGTAGGTTTTGGTTGTGGGCGAGGCTGTTGAAAAGGAGGTCTCCCCAGACGCTGTGGGCGCTGCCGTTTCTGGGGCTTGGCGGAGTTGTGGTGGGGCTTCAGGAAGCTTCTCAGGGGTCTGGCCTTTGGAATTTCTACCTCTGGCTTTGAGATACTGAATACGGAAACGGAAATATTTCAATTTATGAAAGCTCCCCATACCATTAAAGCTACCTGTTTTTCTCAAGCAAGTGAGGTCCATATTTAAGAACCACCATTTCCTTCAAATATTAATTTTTCTCAGCGAGATTTTGCCTCTTAAGAGCAATATCCTGACTCCTTTTGAAATAACTATTAACAAGTGAGTTATTTCAGGAAGGAAATGATACAGTTCCCAGACTTGCAGATGTCGATGGAGTTATTAGTGGGGTTTTCTTTCTCAGGCTTTATTTTCCCCCAGCTTTATTGAGATATAATTGACGTTTAACATTGCGTAAGTTTGAGTGTACAATGTGAGGGTTTAATATGCTTACGCACGGCAAATTTCTGAGGTTTCTCATACTGTCCTCAGAAATAGGAAATTGTTTGACCTGTTTCTCTCTCATTTTTTTTTTTTTTACCGGAGAAGTGATACCAGGGTCTGACATTGTCTAAGTTAAGGATATTGCGAGACTCTCTTTTGTTGGGTTAGTTTTTTGCAATATCTAAGAAATCTAACAAGAAAACAAGTCCAAATTTCAGCTTTTGCACATCAGGAAATGGTTAGTGTGCCCCAGTCTCGCCTTACAGACCTGCTAAGGAGGAAGAGTTTCCTTCTCCTCCCTTCCCCCATCCGTCCGTTCTGTCTCTCACTCCAGAGGATTCTCCAGGGGAACTGGGCTGTGGTTGACTGCCCCTGGAGAATGGCCCGTGTCAGCACAGCTGCTCCCAGAGTCGCCCTTGGAGCCAGGCTCTCCTTGGGGCAGGAAGAGGGAAGCGTGGAGTCGAACATGGCTGGATTTCCTATGGCAAGGCTTCCTCGTGTGTGCTTTCTTCCCCTGCTCTGAAAAAAGCCCCTGGAAGACGCCTGGATGTCAGATCAAGTGAGCTGGCTCAGGGCCTAAGCTTGACTTCTCCAGGTCTGAGTCTCAGGCCAGGAACTCCACGTTCTCCTGTCTTCCTTTCTCTGTCCTGTTGAAACTGATAGGGAGGGTTAATGAGGTTAACATGGCCAGACACTGTGGGCTCCTGAGAAGGAAGGAGCCAGATACGTGCTGGCCACCGCTAAAATATCACCAGGCCACTCCAGCTGGGGACATGTGATTGAGCTCTCCTAGTAAAACTTGGCTGTTTTTATCAGACGATTCAAAAGTAGCATGTATCCAGGGCTAGTCCCACCAGTGGCGACTCAGTAAATGCCTGCCGAGTCACTGAAAGCATGGATGTCCCATTTTATTTCACTTCTGGCCTTTTCACCAGCTAGGCCCAACACTTGCCACCTTTCCAAACACATGGTGATTAATATTTTCTAGGATAGCTCTTTTCATTCATAAAAGAAATTGGGTCCATGATGAAATGTGGTAAAAATGTGGTGAAGAAATAGTTAAGGAGGAAAACCAAATACTGTATCAAGCAGAAAGATGAAATATCTCTTCGGTTGGAGATTTTCTGAATAAACCATTCCTGAGAAAAGTGGAGACGATGGAAATGCTTGTGTATGTGTGTATGTGTGTTTATGAGCATTTAAAAAAATGAAATATAAGTAGAAGGAGGAAGAAATTTTGGTAAATCTATAAAATCACCACAATTTACGAGAGTTTAAAAGGCAATTCCTTTTTAAGGGGCAAGTTCCTAATTTCCCACATAAAAGTATGGGAATTGAATGGTAAATCCTTCTCCGCCGACAGGACCCCTGAAAAGAGGTATGAAAAAGAGTTACTGTTCCGTTTCCATTCATGTCTCTTGAAAGCGCGCGGATGTGAAACTGCCGGGGAACACACAGCCCTGGGTTTCAAAGCTGCCCGGATGACTTCTCAGAAATGATCTATTGTGGCGCTTTGTTTTGTCCGGGTCGCCCTCTTTTTGTTCTGCTCGGGCTGTATCACTCTTCTGCCGCTGCCATTAATCCACCCTGTCTACTCCTCCCCATTCAGAGGCCCATTTTACCCCCTGCCCTGCGCAGGGAGCCCGGTGGAACGGCTGAAGGGCTCGGCGTTGCTGCGGGAGAGCGAAGGGGGCGTGGGGTGCGGGCGCCGAGGCTCACCTGGCGGGGTGGGCGCCTAGGAAGAAAGGGGCGAGCAGCAGGAGCGGAGGGCAGGGAGCAGAGCAATAGGCGTTATCCATCTGCTGGGAGCCCAGGCGAGTTGCAACGAAACCTTTCTCTTACCCTTTAGCTGTATGGCTGAGCTCGGGGACGCGAGTTGCGCGGCCTGCAAATGAGAGCGCCGTTATTTTTCAGTTTTGATTTGATTCACTCACTTGTAGTTAGGTAAATAGGCTCCACGTGGCTCGAGGGTTGTCAGACTGGGATAAAATGGCAAGAGATACAACGATTCGTAAAAGAAAATTAAATCCAAAATCTGTTTGGTTAGTAAAAGAAAATTAAATCCAAAATCTGTTTGGTTAGTAACTCAGGTCTGGTTCCCATCCTTACGACCTCTTGGAAATCTCATTATACTGAATTATGTTCTAAATGGGGAAGATGCTTCTTTTTTACCTCTCCTCTGTCCTCACTTTTAATAGTGCAAGGGGATTGTCTGGAAGTCCAAAAGGTCCGGTGATATCCTGGGTTGTAAAGTAGTAACAAATGTTCCTGAAATATCAGTGACTTAACACCTTCGTCTGTTGCTCTCACTACACTCCAGTGGGGGTCAGCAGGGGACTCTGCTCATCACTGTCAGTCAGGGAACCCGGTGAGGCAGGTCATTCTCTCCAAATGCATCCACCATCTCCGTGGACAAAGGAAGGTCCCTCTCAAGTTTCTCGTGATGGGAACTAAATCTCTGGCTTGGGAGATTCTTCCCCTCACAACTGGTCCAACCATTCCAGAGGCTCTGTGTCTGGTGTCCAGAAGGAAGAGAAGAACGAGCCGTCTGCCAGCACAGATCCTGTGCACGTTCTCAGGGACGAGGAGAGGACCACACAAAAACCAAACCCAAACCAAAGTGAACTAAAACAGGGCAGCAAAACATTTTCAAAACTTTAGCTAAATAATAAAAGCCAGGAATGAAATGCTTTGAACCCAATATGATCAACCCTGCGCTCTGCTGTCATTTGAGCCACGTGACTTTAAGCAAATTACTTAACCCGCTGGGCCTCCATTTCATCATCCATACAGTGGAGGAGTGGGTCTGGGTCAGTGGGTCTCAAACCCGAGTGGCCTTTAGATCCTGGGCAGGACTTTAAGGTGTTAATTTCGAACCTTACCCGCAGAACCTCTGCTCCAGCAGGCCTGAACTTGGGCTCAGGACTTTGAATTTCTAACAAGTTCCCAGGTGATGCTGATGCTGCTGGCCTGGGGACCCCACTTTGAGGTGATCTCCAGAGGATCTCTAGAGTCTGATGCAGCTAGATGGTTCGATCTTTCCCACAGGGGACGAGGTAGAACGAGTTGATGAGTTGACTAATAGCTTACAGTCCAGTTTTCATGTTGAAATTTGACTGGAAAATGATTCACCAGAGAGTCGCTAACTCTTAACCTTTTTTGAGAGCACATTTGCATGTTGGGTTGACACACAGAGTTTAAAGACACATCTCAATTACAAGATGTGGTCCAGACAGCTGCCCTTGTGGGGACAGAGGCGGCCACTAAACTCTGAGCAATTACTTAAAATTAGACTTGTCAAATTTGTTTAGGGTGACCAGGCAAGTACATACATTGACCTGATGTCACTCTTCCTGGAGAGACGTCGTAATGATTTTGTATATCAGTCAAACTATTCAAATACTAATGCTGCCTTCATGCCTTAATCACCATTCCAGTCAGACGTCATTTTTAGAAGCCCTTAGGGATTTGCATCCCTTAATTATTCTTCAATACCCAAACCAAGCATTCTTTAATTGGTGTAAATTGAACAGCGTACCAGTGCAAACAAGGAGAGGGCACACTGATCAATGATTCCGTGCGTGTCTATTGGAAAGCCATTGCCTTTAGATCAGGGAACAAATCCTTAACTCCGTTTGCTTCAGTGGAAACACCAGCTCATGGAGCCGACAACTACTGTTTCTGCTTAAGTCATCACAAATGGGAAGCAAGGAGTAAGTTATGATTCCAAAATATCAGCTTTTAGGGAAAGGGTTAAAAACATCCATCATAAAAATACTTTCTGTTCTAATGTCAGAGACCACATTCAGAAACCTTTTATGAGAATTCAACTGGAAACAAAGTATTTCTATCCTCCAGCGATTTGGGGTCTGTCTGCCTCTCTTTCTCTTTCTTTTTCTAAATTGTAAACAATATAAAATTTTTGTTAACTTGCCAGGCCATTCTTTCCCACGATTTTGTCATTGTTGTTCCTAATAGTGCAGGATACCTCTAATTATACATCTGAGCTGTGGTCGGGTGGCGTGAAACAGGTGTTCCCTTCCACTTTTAGTATTTTGGAAAAAACTCAAGGCACTATACTTAGGAAGCCCGGGAAGAAATCCTCATAAATGTGCCATGCCCACTTTTCACTCTTGTCTCCTTCTATCCGCTCTCTCAGATTGATTATTTATTACTGGAGTGGGAAGCAAAGGAAGCCACAGCCCCATCACACGCCCTTGGCCCAGATCTGCCAGCCTCCTGCTCCCTCAGTTCGGAAACTGTGCTCTGATGCTACGTGGTGTAGTGGCTGTGTGTTCATTTTGAATCCTATCTGGTTTTTTGACAAAACGTGCTGGTTCTTTGGGGGGAATCTTTCAAGTTGATTTAAGTTTGAGTTTTAGAGCAGTCCAGCGCAGAACACTTAAAATGAGTCGAGAGGAGAGTAAGAGAGCTGTCAGCTTCCCTGACAATCTTTGTTCAATAGCCTAGATTTAAAGGGGAGCTTTTGGTGGGTAAGCTCTTTTGGGCAGCCTGTCTCCACATAGTGTGGTGTAATTTATAGACATCTTAACAGAGAGTGTGTTGCTTTGTTTTCAATGATCCAGCCAAGGGTTTTGAGCATCTTGGGGTAAGCCTTATGAGGACCTTGGGTGTGTCTTAGACTCTGGGGCTTCACTTATCAAACCCAGCTGGCGGAATGTAGACGGAATAACACCTGATAGCCATCTCCCTGTGCCTCGGTGGGTCTTGTGGACCAGAATGCCATCCTTAACATAAGAACACATTCAGGCTGGGAAGCCAAAGGAGATCAGTATTTCTTTATCTGGATCAACTTTGGGAGTCTCAAAGAGCAGGCTTGAAAACGGGCTGCAAAAATGATCTGCCCCCCAACGGTATTGAGGGACCTCTCAGAATCTGCAGTGGTGTGGCACCTCATCCTCCCTGTTTCATTTCTGTCACCTTTTCTCTTAGAGACACTGTTACCTGGCTTTTTTCAGTCCTGCAATGGGCACATCGAACTGAGGGTAAAATCCTTGGTTCCGATCCTGGCTTTTCCCCTTAGACATCATGTTACCTTGCTAGGTTTCAATTTCGTCACTGACAGAATGAGGGAGTCGAATTAGATGACCTCTAAAATCCCTTTGAGATCTAACAGCTCAAGACTTGTTTTCTCCAATACCAGCTCTCATGAAAGTCAGTGAAAGGGAACCCAGGAGACATTTCTTTGGAGTCTGACTCTCATTCAGGGACATGAGCATCCAGATCAGCACTTCCCAAACTTTAAGGTGCATTCAAATGGCCTGGGACCACGTTAAAATGGAGACTCAGGGTCAGCTGGTCTGGAGCGGGGCCTGAGATTCTGCCTTCCTGACAGCTCTCGGTGGTGTAGCAGGACTGAGTGACAAGGCTTCAGACGGTAAGCACAGTAAGGCCCAGGGGTTGGGCTGTTTTGTTGACCGCTGGAGCCCAGCACAACCTGGCTCGGAGTGCCTGGTGGTGCTATGTTTGAATAAATGAATACTGGGGGGTGTTCTGAGAGAAGGACAAGCCGTGGGTTACTGAGCCTTTGGTCAGATCTCACCATTTCCCATTTTACTTTCAACTGGGTTAGAAGGTTCCAGCAGCATAGCTAGCCCCTTGCCTCACGGGGCTCTGCACTGTGGTGGGAGCAGGGGGTAAGTCAGAGACTCAGGGGAGCTGCTGGTGGGAGAAGCAGTGTCCCCCTGCCTCTGTCCCTGTCCTGGCTCCTGACTCTTCACCCAGAGGCCACAGCTCTCAAGTGTATACTCTCCTATGCTTTCTATTTTCCTGTTGGTTTCTGTTTGATGTCCATTTCAACCACTGCAAATTCTTTAGGGGGAGCGGAGAGTTCCATACAGTGTGATTGTGGCTCCAAACATCATCATGTTATGGATGGAACACTGGTCTGGGTGGCAAAGTATATGGACATGATTCTGGCCGGCCCACTGCCGGGGGGGTGAATGCAAGCTAGTCAAAGGCCCTGGGCTCTGAAGTAGGAAGAGCCTTTCCAACCTGGCTGTTCACAGGAGATGTTGCTTGTGGAGGTCCCTGGAGGCTGCAGCTCGTAGGATGAATGTGAGGTTTTTACTCTGCTGTCCTAGGGAGAGCCGTCCCTGGAGGCCAGAGACCATGCTTTCTGCTTCTCTTCTCACCCGGGCCCTCTCAGGCGTGAGCGTGGAGGAGGGGCTTTCTCTCTCTCCTCTTGCTTCTCTCTCTCTCTTTCACACACACACACACGGAAATGTGGGCTTTTTGCATGTAATTTATTTCTCTTGCAGAGTTTGCTACACTTCCGTGAGAAGAATAACTTCGTTCCCTTCTCAAGCTCCCAATGACCAGGCCTCTCCCGAGTCTGCAGGTTTGGGGTGGCCACTGGGAATCAATCCTCCCGTCTTGTTCTTTCTCTCTGTCTTTTGAAAGAGCTCCAGTTGATTCTTATTTTCAAGGATGTTCAGGAAACTGTTGAGCGCAGGGCTCCTGGTTTGGCCACCCCTCAGATGACTTGGGAAGCTTTCAAAAGTCCCTGTGTCCCGTCTACACCCCAGATCAGGAAGTCTGGGGATAGGACCAGGCATTAGTAATGTTTAAGGTTTCCCAGGTGACTTTCCTGTGCAGTTGGGGTTACGAACCTCTGCATGGTTTCCTACTGACTCGTCCAGCCCAAGGAGGTCAGGGAACCCATCACCTTGTCTGTAGGCCAGTGATTCCCTAGCGTGGCTGTCCATTAGAATCACCCAGGCACCCTTTAAAAATCTTGATGCCTAGGTCTCCCTTCAAACCAACTGAGTCAGAATGTCTGGGAATTGGTGCCCAAGATCAGGGTTTTTGAAAGATCCCAGGTGATCCCAAAGGCGGCAGAGCCCAGATGCTATTTGAACATAAGTTTCAGTGACGAACTGCAGGGCCTCTGCCATCTCTGCTGCTGCTCCAAGACATGCTGCTCTGGAGCCTGTTTCCTTAATCACCTGGGTCTGCGGGAGGAGTCCTTCTCAGGGTTCAGGGACTTCTCGGCAGTGGACTCCAGCCAGTCCTGCCTGAGCACCACGCAGGAGGAGCTTCTGCCTAGGCTCCCAACCCTCTCCCCTCCCGCAGACAGCCGCATGCTGACCTGGAAAGGGGTCTTTCTTAGTGCATAGGGTTTTTTTTCAATTGAGGTGAAATTCACATAACATAAAATTAATCATTTTAAAGTGTACAATTCAGTGGCATTCATTCCATTCGCAGTGATATGCAATCACTACCTGTCTCTTGTTTCAAAACTTTTTCATTACCTCAGAAAAACACACCCTACCTATTAATTACTCCCCATTTCCCCCTCCTCCTAGCCCCTGGCAACCACTAATCCGATTTCTGTCTATATGGACACCTATTCTGGATGTTTCATACAAATGGAATCTGTAATATGGGACGTTTTGTGTCCAGCTTCTTTCACTTTGCAGAATGTTTTCACGGTTCGTTTATGCTGTAGTATGTTTCAGTACTTTTTTCCCTTTTATCACTGAGTAACATTCCATTGCACCTCTGCCTGTTTTTGTAAATAAAGTTTTCATGGACACAGCCATGTTTATTAATTTACACACTATCCATGGCTGCTTTTGCACTTCAACGCTGGAGGTGAGAAGTTGTGACAGAGAACATAGTCTGCAAAGACTCAAATATTCACTATTTGGCCCTTTACAGAAAAAAAATTTGCTGATTCTTGTTCTAAGTAATATTTCTAGGAAACTTTGCTATAATACTCTGTATGGAAATTCTAAAGTTGCAACACCTTTTATTTTTTATCATGACAATTTTAAAGTTTAGTTGGATGAAAAAATGAGAGAAAGGCTATGAAAATTTTGAAAAAGAAATGTAGTCAGAGAAAGACTTGCCCTACAAGACAGCACAAAGGCGTGGAGGTGTCAGAGCTGAAGGATGTCGTGCCAGCGCAGCAATAGGCAGGTCGTGAAAAAGACTGCACAGCTGAGAAAGGGACAGAAACAGATGCCGGAGGTGGCACTTCATCCTCAGCAGACACTGTTGGGCAGCTCTCTTGAGTCCAGCCACATAGCAGTCCGGAAGCTGGATCTCCCCTCTATGCCTTCAAAATGCATTCCTGAGGAACAAAATATTTAAATGTGTAAAAAAGAATCTAAAAACATCGGAAAAAAATATTGATGACTATCTTAATAATTTGGTAGTAGATTCTTTTCAGCTTGACAGAAAAAAGACGATATAAGGCAAAATTGATTAATTTGGATTAAATTTGATAAAACTGGCGAAAATGTAAACTTTCGTATGGTGAAAGTACTGTAAATAAAGCTTAAAAGAACAAAACTAACCTGGGAAAAGTATTTTTTTGTTGTAGACAAGTGGCTAACATCTCTCATAGTAAAAAAATCTCTGGCAAATAAATGAGAGTCTGAACAGGACAAAATAAATAAGGGGGAAATATACAAACTGGCAATAATGCAATGAATGCAAATGGTCAGTAAGCAAAATACTATGGGTGTTCAACCTTGTAAAGAATTGAGGCAAACGTAATATGAATTTAAACAAGGTGTCATTTTTGTTGCTGTTTATTTGATTGGCAAAGACGAAAAAAATTGAGAAGCCCCAGTGACAGTAAGAGTGTGGAGAAAAGGGCTCTTTAATGTGTTGTTGGATTCAATATTTTTGGAGGGAAATCTGGTGGTATGAATCACTTTTTTTGTTTTTTTTTGGTGAGGAAGATTGTTGCTGAGCTAACATCTCTGCCAGTCTTCCTCTATTTTGTGTGTGGGATGCCACCACAGCATGGCTTGATGAGGGTGTTCAGGTCCGTGCCTGGGATCCAAACCTGTAAACCCTGGGCCACCAAAGCAGAATGCACGAACTTAACCACTATGCCACTGGGCTGGCCCCAGACCACATTTTTAAATGTAAATACCTTTTGACCCAGCAACCTGACATCTTGGACATGTAACATATAGAAAACTGACGTAAAGATTTCCTTGTGGACCCCATGAGTGAAAACTAGCACAGAAACAACAGAAACAGAAGAAAAGAAGATGTTCTTTGCTGCAGTGAAAAGCTGGTAATCATCTCAATTCTCATCAGTAGAATTTTTTTTTAACCACTTTGCTGAGGTATAATTGACAGGTAAAATCTGTACGTATTCAATATATACAATTTGATGAGTTTGGAGACAAGTATGCACCCATGAAACCATCACCGACATCAAGGCCGTAGACATATCCATCACCTCTCACAGTTTCCTCCTGCGTCCTTTATTATTACTAATGATTGTTGTTATTTCTTTTTTTGTGGTAAGAACGCTTAACATAGCCAATTTTAAGTCTGCAATACAGAATTGTTAGTTATAAGCGCTATGCTGTATGGCAGATCTCCAAAATGTATTTATCTTGCGTAACTGAAACTTCACACCCTTTGACCATGACCTCTCCATTCCTCTCCCCCCCAGAAGGATTTGATAAAATAAGTTGTGATATATCCCGATGATGGAGTTCCAAGAAGCCATTGCAAATGAGGTAGGATTTCCAACATTAGCAGATACTCCGAGTCCTCTCCATGTTCTTCATCAAGTTGTAATTACGTTGATCTTCCTCTTTTATTAAGAAACACTGGATTCATTTGGCTGCAAAATAATGCACCTACTTGCCAACCAAATGAAAATGATGACTATTGCATACCTTTTAATATTTTACTTATTTATTTTTACTACAGATATTACCTTTAACATTATAGCAATTAAGACTTGAAACATGTAAATCCATGTTTCAGAGCCACGGGCTTAGGTTTGTGTGTGAGTGTGTATATATGTGTATGCATGTGTGGGTACGTGTGCACCTGTGCATTGTGTGCCATGCCTGCATGTGTGCAGGGTCCCTGGACAGCCTAACATCCAGTTGAGGATGCCAACACACTCCAGCTACCCAGAGAAGTTGCTGTTCCCTTTTGAGACAGATTCAGGGGCTTAATCAACCAAGAAAGGACATAAACTCTGTCTCCCTGAGGAGAAAACCTTTCTACGTGCAGGGCTCCTTTATCTGCGGACTGGAACAGCATGGGACGTGGACACCAAGGTGAGCCACAGAGAAGCCTGCTAAGATTTGCCACGTGGCAACAAACTCCACAATCACTCCTCAACCCTTTGAAATTCTTGCCCGCCTTTTTCTCTTCTTCCAAGGGCTTGCCCACCTCTTCTGTGCCTTTGGGATTGGTTCCCCCTGGTAACGGTGCCCCTGCCTGCCCCCCTCACTTTCCATTTTATCTCCCTACTCCTTTCATCCTGTTGGGCTGGTACAAAAGGCAGTGGGCATCTCCAGATGCTCGTTGCTCTTGATCCTACTTACAGACGTAGGAGTTTATTAAAGGCTAGATTGCCTGAGAGCAGTGATCACCAAACTGTTTGATTGCTCGCTGTTATCATTAAAATAATTTGAACATAAACTTCCAATATATGCTTGCTTATTTATTTATTTATTTTGTGCACCCCAACTATTGTACTAATAAATTATATACATTATAAAATACACATAAAGGTGAAAATTCAAAAGAATGAGATTTTGAAAAAAATACAAAAATTCTAATATTTTCTCCCTGAGTCTTGTCGGGGTCGTTTGGTACGAGTAGACCAGAGGTGGAAAGGGCTTTTCAAGTCTATCTTTGGGCGCCTCAAGGGAACTACAAACTCTTTGCTCCTCCTCAAGGGCAAGGCTTCCTTCCATAGGATCTGCCTGGGGCCAAGCTGCCCGCTGGCTTCTGTGAACACAGGACACAGGGGCTGCTGCAGAAGACCCGAAGAGTTTTTCTCAGCACTTTCTTCTGCGCCCTTCCCTCTCCTGCAGGCCTTGCTGCTGCTCTTTGAGCTACGCTGGTGTTCTCTCTCGCCCTCTCTGTTTCTCCGCCAGCACTCAGGCCGGGGACCAAGTCCTAAACCATGTTGGCAGTCCAGCCCTCTTCTCTGCTCTTGGGCGGAGCCTGTGTGTGGAAATATCCTGCTTCCTCAGCCGTTTTGGACTTGGACTTCCTTGCCCATAACTGTACAAACACTGGCTTACTATTGCCATGGTGAATGGTCTTACAGGATTGGTCCAAGGTCTTGAGGCGTTTACCAACTCTTATAAGGCACAAAAAAGCCAGGACGCAGAGATGCACAGCATGAGCTGTATCTGTGCACAAGGGATGTGTGACAGAACAGAGCGCAACTGATGGGAGCCTCTGAGATGCAGCTGCCGTGGGAGCAGAGAGTTGTCCCGACGCTCCGCTCTCCCCAGCTCCTCGAGCAGTGCCTGGCTCAGAGGAAAGACTTGTCGAATGAACGAATGTTACAAATTTCACCTTGGGTTGGTACCTATCAGGAGACCGCTTCCACTGCTTGCTTTGGTTTGGAGTCTGAAAAAACACTTTAATTCACACTCAGGTTGTTTTTCTTCCAAACTGGGAGAAGTGATGCAGGGAAGAGGGGCTCAAGCTGTGGGTACCGTCTCACGGATTTATCCAAATGGGAACCTGGGACTACATGTTAGGCAAGAAGAGTCCTCGGGTCATTTCGAGCAGTTCCTCCATCCAGAGCCCTTGGAGGCTTCCTGGACGCTGTGGGAGGCCTTGCTTCCTCCTGGGACTTGATTTCATCTTTATGCTTTTCTTTTAAAGATCTCTGGACACATTTTTTCCCGCCTGCTTCTTTTTCCTCTGCCTCAAAATCTCTTGGTTTTCCTTCCTCCCCATCCTCCCCACCTCACCCTACAAGTGAACTTTCACTTGCTCTGGGCTTCCTTTCCATTGCACCCCCACTCCTTCTAAGGGAAATTAAAATTAAAAAAATATTTTTTTGGTGGCAAAAGAATATAAAATTTACCATCTTAACCATTTTTTAATTGTACAGTTTAGTGGTAAGTATTTTCACATTGTCGTGAAATAGATCTTCAGAGTTTGCAAATCTGAAACTCTATACTCATCAAGTGACAACTCCACTTTTCTCCCTCCCCCAGCCCATGGACAGAACTGTTCTACTTTCTGTTTCTATGAATTTGATCACTTTAGATACTTCATATAAGTGGAATCACACAGTATTTGTCTTTGGTGAACGGCATATTTCACTTAGGGTAATGTCCTCAAGGCTCATCCATGTTGTAGCATGTGATGGGATTTCCTTCCTTTTTGGAGTTGAATAATATTTTATTGTATGTGCAGACTACATCTTCTTTATCTGTTCACCTTTTCTTTTTCCTTCTTTCTTTTGAGGGATATTTAGCTCTGAACTGACATCTGCCGCCACTCCTCCTCTTTTCTTTTTGCTGAGGAAGACTGGCCCTGAGCTAACATCTGTGCCCATCTTCCTCTACTTTATATGTGAGACGCCTGCCACAGCATGGCTTGATAAGCAGCACATAGGGCCGTGCCTGGGATCTGAAGAGACGAACCCCAGGCCGCCAAAGCGGAGCATGTGAACTTAACCGCTACACCACTGGGCTGACCCCCTCTGTTCAACTTTTGATGGGCATTTGGATTGCTTCCACCTCTGGGCTATTGTGAATAATGCTGCAATAAACAGGGGTGTGTATATTTTTCTTTGAGACCCTTTGGAATTCTTTTGAATATATACCCAGAAGTGGGATTGCTGGATCATACATATAGTAATTCTGTTTTTAATTTTTTGAGCAACTGCCATACTATTTCCCATGACAGTTGTACCATTTTACAATTCCACTAAGCATGCACAAGCATTTCTCACCAATACTTATTATTTTCTGTTTCCTTGATGGTAGTCAACCTAATGGGTGTGAGGTGATGTCTCATTGCATTTTTAATTTTTTGAGGAACCTCAGTACTGTTTTCATAGTGGACACACTACTTTACAATCCCACCAACAGTGTACAAGTGTTCCGATTTTTGCACATCCTGGTCAGCACTTAGTATTTCCTGTTTTTTTTCATAGTAGCCATCCTAATGGGTGTGAGGTGATATCTCATTGTCATTTTGATTTGCATTTCTCTGGTGATGAGTGATGTTGAGCAGCTTTCCATATGCTTCTTGGCCATCTGTACATCTTCTTTGGAGAAATGTCTATTCAAGTCCTGTGCCCATTTTTTATTTGGATTATTTGTTTATTTGTTATTGATTGTAGGAGTTCTTTATATATTCTGGATATTAACCCTTGTCAGATACGTGATTTACAATTTTTTTTCCTCATTCCATAGGGTGACTTTTCACTCTGTTAATCTTTTCTTTGTATGCACGGAAGTTTCTAAGTTTGATGTAGTCCCGTTTGTCTATTCGCTTTTGTTGTCTGTGCTTTTGGTGTCATATCTAAGAAATCATTGCCAAATCTAATGTCATGAAACTTTTCCTTTATGTTTTCTTCTAGGAATTTTATAGTTGGGGCTCTTGTATTTAGGTCTTTAATCTATCTTGAGTGTATTTTGTATATGTTGTAAGATAACAATCCGACAATTATTTTGCATGTGGATATCCAGTTTTACCAACACCATTTGTTGAGGAAACTGTCCTTTCCCCATTGAGTGGTCTTGGCTCCCTTGTTGAGGATCACTTGACCATAGACGTGAGAGTTTGTTCCTGGGCTTTCTATTCTCTTCTATTGATCTGTATGTCTGTCTTTACACCAGTGCCCCACTGTTTTGATTATTGTAGCTTTGTAATATGTTTTGAAATCAGGAAACATGGGAAAAAAGTTGGAGAAATTTTTTCAAAAATAGTTTTGGCTATTTGGGATCCATTGAGATTCCATATAAATTTTAGCAGAATTTTTTCTATTTTTGCAAAAAATGCCATTGGACTTGGCAGGATTTGGATTTAATCTGTAGATTGCTTTGGATTGTATCAACCTCTTAACAATATTGTCTTTGTATTCATGAACATGGGATGTCTTTCCATTTATTTGTATGTTTACTCTCTTTCAGCGACGTTTCATAGGTTTCAGTGTACAAGCCTTTCACTTCCTTGGTTAGATTTATTCCTAAGTATTTTATTCTTTTTAATGCTATTGTAAGTGGAATTATCGTAATATCCTTTTTGGATTATTCATTGTTAGTGTATAGAAACACAAGTGATTTTCATGTGTAGATTTTGTATTTTGCAATTTTGCTGAATTTATTAGTTCTAATAGTTTTTGTGGAGTCTTTAGGGTTTTCCACATATAAGATCATGTCATATAGATAATATCACTTTCTCTTTCTTTCTAATTTCTATGCTTTTTATTTCTTTTTCTTGCCTGACAGCTCTGGCTAGAGTTTCCAGTATTATGTTGAATAGAAGTGGTGAGACTGGGCGTTGTTCTCTTACTCCTGATCTTACAGGAAAGCTTTCAATCTTTAACCTTTGAGTATGATATTTTCTGTGGGCTTTTCATACGTGGACTTTACTATGTTGAGATAGTTTCCTTCTATTCCTAGTTTGTTGAATTTTTTTTTTTATCATGAAAGGATATTGAATCTCTCAAATGCTTCTTCTGCATCACTTGAAAAAATCATGTCTTTGTCCTTTATTTTGTTATTGTAGTGTATTTCTGTTCTCCTTTGTGTAGTTCCTGGATCCTGTTAAATCTTTCTTTCCAACCTTCAGCTCTTTGACAATACCCTTATTCTTCAGTAAAACTCTGGGTAAGGATTTTTATCAATATGTTATTTGTTGTGATATGTTAATTTCTTAAGCACATTTGATTGTCCCGGCACTCATCATTCTGAACTTTGTTGAAGAGAACATGATTCTGTTCTGTTATGATCACCCAGCCCTCTATTTACAAACGTCTCTCTGAATGCCCTTTGGACTCTCCCCTATTTTTAATCTATTCTCAAATCTCTAAGTAACCTCCTATGTGTCCTCCAAGAAATTCATTCTGAAATTTTTTTCTTTTCTGTGAAACTGCTCAGTACGATGACTCACCAGTGAGACAATATTAAAACCATAGTAACTGAAACTCAACATTCCCCTGCGTGCCAACACCACCTCCTGATCCTGGGCATTTTCTGAGTCTCTGCATCTTGGACACAGTCTCGAGCATATCCCTGGTTACTGGTGCAAAAAAAAAAAAACACACAAAAAACCCCCCAAAACAAAGAAAACTAACAATAAAGCAAAACAGAATGATAACTGGACCTCATAGACATTTGGTAGGGTAGGAGTTTTATTTTTAAAGTCAAACCATACTTTAAAACTTAAGGCCATTTTATCAATACTTTATTTATAGATGTAATCAATTCCATTCGGAGAGAAATGCCTAAAGAATTAGATCATAAACAGAGAAAAAAACAATGTGGAACAAAATTGCCTTGTCGTTTCCGATATTTTTGAACCCCAAGTTCTGTTTCTTGGATAGGCTGTGAGTTGGCAGCGATGAGGGTAAAACACGAGGAGAGTTGCATAAGATTGACCCTGAAATGCTGTCTTGCCACAATTATCTTCTAAATACTGCCTTAATTACACCTACCTGCTATTAGTTATATATCACAGTGAGGTTAATGAAAATGACATGTCTAAAAGGGAAAATCTACATACAGCTTTCTATTGGGGGGCCATGAAAGCTAGCTGAAGAAAAATTCAAAACTTCAGTTTCGACATTTTCTAATTAGGTAATTGGCAATTGGATTTTATTTTACCATTTTATTTTGAGAGGTAATTTTTTTTTTTAGGATCAAAAGGCTTTTCCCTCATTAATGTCAACGTAATAAATAAGTGTCTGTCTAAAACTATTATTTTATGGGTAACATAGTTCAGTCTTTGTACCAGTATTATAAAATTCTGGTTTTAATAATTCAAAGTTATGGGGTCTATATAGAACTCCTTATGAGAAACACACACGGAAATCCAGTATTTTACAAAATGATTTATATTTCATTCACGTTTTAATTCTATTTTTAGTACAACTTGATCATTAGTAGACACAAATGGTACTGTGAGGCCTTGGTCAGTAGGCAATAAACGATTTATCATTACCTACAGCACTAGAAACTCCTCATCCTTTGAAAACAGGGCTAGAAAAATGAAATACGCAGGACAGCCCAAAATTCCTGTCTTTTCTGAAATTGCCAAGCAAATGGGAACCGTCTGAGTTCTCCGAGGCTTATGTCGAACTCATTCTTGTCTCCCCTGTGAGCTCCGGTTTTCTTTCCTGCAGACTCTGGTTATGGTCTCTGAGATCACTGGGAGCTGCAATCATGACGTTCTTTGTCATAAGCTTACTGTACTTATATGATGCAGCCAAGCTGTAGGAGTATCAAATTTACCTTCAAAATCTTGGCTTTGTGGCTTTAAAAACCCCAAACAGGAATTCTTCTGGAACAGCTCTTTCAAGATCTTGGCTTGGCTGGTATGACTCCCAAGGGCTGTTTGTGGCAGGCTAATCTCTCATAAGGGTGTGAGGCTCTGTTTTATTTCACGTTAGGTCCAAGCTCTTTTCTGGCAGCAGTGTATCTGTGGTACAGACACTGTGATCACGTCCAAGGGATAGACGGGGTTTAAGACTGGTGGAAGGACAAATGAAAATATATGGGTGTGATCCCAAAGGGAAGAACAAGGGCCAGTATCTCAAAAATCATAGTATGTAATATGAATTTAAAAAGTCACACCGACAGCAAAGAACCCAAGTATACGGGACCCCTCGTTACTGAAAACCATGGGGCTGTGTTGCTCAGAAAGAGAAGTGGAGTGTCTAGGCCCACATAAAGGACCCCAGAGCCTTGCTATGCTCTCGCCCAGTATTGGTTCAATGAGCATCATCCTTCCAGGATTTCTGTTGACAGAGGGAAGTGAGGGTGATGAGCTCCCTGCTGCTTCAGGAACTCCTGGTCCACATGTTCCCTGACCATCCCAGTTTGGAGCAGAGTATAAACCTGAGCAGAATAAGGCTTAATCCCATTCAGGAACTGGTTAAGTGGCCTGGCAGGGTTGGCAAGTGACATCCAGGCCTCTCCCACAGTGGGTGTGGCCCTCCCTCTCCTCTCTCTTCCCTGACAGCTGGGCTTCCCGAATGCAGGGGCTGGGCCACCTCCCTGACAGGCAGTGGGAAGTGTGGGTGGCAGGCGAACACCTAGGGAGGCCTCCGGTAGCAATCTCTAGAGGCTGAACGAGCTAATCAGGCTTCGCAAATGGGGTTGACTAGAAAATGAAATATTTATTGTGATTCCTCCTCTTTTTTTTTTGAAGTTCAAAAATCCTTGTCGTCCCTGGGCTGAAGTCTGCGTACACGAGAGGAATTCACAATTAGATCAGAAGTGGCCTGTGACCGCTTACTGATGACCTCGACCTGCGGCAGGCAGACGGCAAGGGATCGACTCTGTGTACATGCTCCATTTAATGTTTTTTTCTAATACAACAGAAAAGTCCATGAAACAAAAGAAAGCAACCCAAAAAACCAGGCTGTGTGATTGTCTTTCATTAGTTCTTGTTGTATGAAATATTTTCTTATGTGGGTGAAAACAGAGGCAAATGACTTTGATGTTGTTTTAAAATAGACTTTTATATAAACAATGTTGAGTCTTAAAGATACTTATTTTTATATCCCTTGAGTGTCTACTAAGAGCAAATGGAGAATTGTGGGATTATTCAGATGATTCAGACCAAAATGCTGATTTCCCTTTAAATATTTAGATAACTGAAGAAAAATCTAGCTACATCTGACTTGTGTGGTTAGTGACCAAGTACTCTTTTTCTCCAATGCTCACACTAATTAGTAATTTCACATTTCCATGTTTCAATCAATCAGTAATCAACACTGATTACAGAGGAAGATGAAGGTTCTTCATCGGGTGTAAGATGACTCCCGCTTTGGGCCTCCTACCTGTCTCGTTCCAGCTCCTCCCATTCCCCCGAGAGATGCCACGCTCAGGTGAAACCTCCTCGGGATTCCAAAACCTGCCTGTACTGCTTACTCCCCCAGGACTTGACATCTGCTGTGTCTCCTGACTTTGCTTTTTGGGCAACCTCCTGCATATCTCCTCACGGGAACCCCGTGCTTCCATCCTCACCTCCTCCTTGATACCTTTCATGATCAATCCACCTTCCACCACACCCTATGCTGTGGAAGACATCTCTCCTTTGGGCTCTCATTTCATCCATTCACATCTTGGAAATATCACTTTTCTCTTTTCAACAGCTGCCGATATTTACTGAGTGCCTCTCCTGCTGCAGTTGCTGCTTGGACAGTGAGGATGTAGACGCAGTCCCTGTCCTCACGGGGCTCACGTTCTGGTTGAGGAGAAAGATAATACACATGCATATAAAATGATGCAGATAGTATGATTACAAAAGTACATAGAGGCTTTTTTTGTCCAATTTTCCCGGCATACAGTGAACTCTGAGAGCGGGCACTGGTGAGTCTAGCCCAGAGTGGAACATTGCCATATATTAGCTATCAGTAGATGTGGAATGAATGAACAAGTGAAAGGAGTATTTAGTGGACTTATAACTGTGCTCTCAATCTTCCCAGCACTGAAAGATGTAAAAGAAATCAGAGCTCGTTTTACTTGTCTTTATAGTGGGAAAGTTTTCTCTTTTCAGAGACTATCTTTGCTACATTTTCAGGGATAATAAAGGATTTTCCAGGCCTGGTTCTGTGGTCAAGTGGTTATGTTCGTGTGCTTACGGGTTTGGATACTGGGCACGGACCTACACACCAGTCATCAAGCCATGCTGTGGTAGCGTCCCACATAAAAGAACTAGAAAGATCTACAACTGGGATATACAACTATGTACTGGGGCTTTGGGGAGGAAAAAAAAAAAGGAAGATTGGCAACAAATGTTAGCTCAGGGCTAATCTTCCTCACCAAAAAAAAAAAAAAAATAAATAGCTATGTATATTGAAAACGCAAAAAAAGAATTTTCCCTCTGACTAGAAAACAATAACTGGTTCATATAGACAGGCATATTGCTCTGAACTTCTGCCTGTTTTTCATTCATCATTCTGCTAGATCACCCACAAGACACACAAAAAGTGATGGTTCTGTATTACAGGTTTTTATTTCTATTAAATTCTGTGGCATATGATCTTGAACAAACATTTATAGTCAATATTTGACAAAAAGTCCGATTCAATCAAGTAAATAAAGCATTAGAGAAAATAATTTCATTCCTTTGCTAAACTAAATCCATTAAGACTCTAATACAAGTAGAACTGAGGACAAAGGATATTTCAAACAAAACAAAACAGTGAGACCCATTGCGCATTTGCATTTTAAAATTAATTGCTGCCCTAATTATTTGTCAGTAGAAGCATAAATTAAGCAAATATAACTTGGAGTAAGCTTTTAGACACCCATAGGATTCTCCCCTCAAGAGTGAATTGTCGTAATGGTTCAGTGTGATGGTTTATTCCATGATTGAGGAAAGAGAGAAGATTGGAAATGGAGCCACATGGAAATGAAACAGACTCTAGAGAAAAAGAAAGACACAGGTAGGGACTTCTAGTTTCCCTGTAAGGCGTGAGAAGGTAACAACCAGCAAAGAATGTGGGGACCAAAGAGGTGTTTTGGAAACCTCACTGAAGTTGCACCTTCACTAATATCAAATGCAATTCCATGACCCCAACATGGAACCAAAGGGTGAAGAATGGAGATGTTATTCATCTTACCTTGTGTAAATAGGATGGATCGGGCTGAGTAGTTGCTCTACCTGTTTCCCTTGCACCATGTCCATGCAGCTATGGGCATCGAGCACCACTGGAATAGCTTTCCTGTAGCATAATCAGGCGTACATTGCTGGTGATCTCTCTCCAAAGCTTATGAAACAACACAATGATGCTAAGTAACAACCAGTTCCAAACCTCAGCGACTTCAATTACCTGCCATTTACGCTCGTGCTTCCTGGGCTGCAGGTCAGCTGTGGCTCGGCTTATGGAGGCTGGCTTCAGTTAGGCAGCTCTCTTCCAGGTATGCTTGCGGGTGTGTGGGCCCGTTGGGACAAGTCTGCTTCAAGCTGCAGGTTAAGTTGAGGTCGCTTCCACCTGTCTCTCATCTGCGAGGATCATCAGAGGGCACAGAACTTTCTAGCTCATGAGCTTTTCAAGGCAGAAGTGGACGCTCTCAGGGGAGTGAGTGTAAACATATGGTGCCTTAAGGCCTAGGCTCCAAACTGGTGCATGGTCGTGTCTGCTCACCTTTCACTGGGCAAAGGAATTCCCATGGTCAAGCTCAACATCAGTGGGATAAGAAAGTAAATTCTTCCCATGGAGGTCAGTGCGTGTGTTTGTTGAGGAGAGGAGCGACTATTTCCTGAACAATAATTTAATCTAACACGATTGCATTTATAAGAAGACCTTCATTTTACGATATGGGACCTTTACACATGAATTATTTAGTTTGTCCTTCTTTTTTCTCATGAATTTGTTAGTTATAAGTATGTTAGATTAGCCAGAAAGATCTTTTCTCAGGAAGACAGATGTGTGGAAGATTTAGGAAGAAACATAGATGAACCTCCATCAACAGTAGGCTGGGGTGGTCCAGTTGAGTCGTGTCCCTTCTGTTTGAAGAAGGGGTCTGTGGGGTGTGGGTCTGCAAGGCTTATTTGGCTTCAAGGCCATACACTGAGCTGCCTGGTAGAGACCAGACAGGCAGGAATTCCGCCTCAGCAGATGTGTGCATGACTTCACCGCTCCGATTACAGCATCACCTCTCCTCTGTCACCAACTGGCAACTCACAGCGAAGGATGTTTTTCTGATCATTTTGCACTCATTAAATGCAGCTGTCACAACAGTGGATGCGAGGATGCATGCAAAAGTTTTCTGCCACGTCAAAACACAACTGAAAAGCCTTTCAAAAAAGAGCTGAAACCTTTGAAGCCTATTTTCAAGGAATATTGGAAATATTGCCTTTTGTTGTTGACAACTGAAATCGTTCATTGCAACACAAATTAAATCTCAGGCCAGGCTAAAGAAGCATCATCCATGAAAATTTTGCAGCAGAAAGCATTTGGCCGAGTGTTGGGTCTCAAATGTACTATTCCTGGGATGGAATGATCTAGAGGCTCCTAACGCATTGGACTGGCTGATCCCTACTAACAGTTTTGATAGGGTGGAGCAGTTCCCTAGCTCTAGAAGAAATGTTACAATAATGAAATAATTGGACACCTACTACATACCCCATTAGAGAATTAAAATGAACAAATGGACTCTGGAGCTGTAACACAGACCTACTGGACTAGACTTTCTGAGTGGAGGTGAGGCCCTTCCATGATTGTGGCACAGTCATCAGAATCCATTTCACCAATCCATGGACCTGCGTAGGAAGCAGCAGTAAGGACTATATATGCAGTACTGTGCTTCTTGTTGTAGCGCCTCCTAAACTTTCCTGTTGTTTACTCTCAGTCGTACCACTTGACCAGCTCAAAAGTTGCCTCTGGCTTTTGCTCCTCCAAGAAGCTTTCCACGAGCTCCGCCTGGGCTGAGTAATGGGACCATTGGCTGTGTTCCCTTCCCATCCTCTGCCCACCTTGATTGCAATCACAGAGGTGATCACTCTATCCCCTGTCGTGGCATCATCTGCTCAGGCCTCCTCACTAGACTGGGGTTTTGAGAGTGAGGGTTTATCATCACATGTGTGGCCCTAATGGTGTAATGCAGGTCTGGGCCCACAAAATGGTGGCGGCCAGAAGGCAGGAAGGAGACAAACAGCATCAGATGATTTCAAGGGGTGAGTAGGCACATCTTGCAGCCAGATGTTCTTATGCACATAAGGTAACACAGATACAGATGTTTTAGTCTTTGTCTGCTCCCTCTTCCACCCTTAGAGGCACAGCACAGGTTCCTGGGCACATGGGCAGTAATTATTGATTAAGCAATAAGAGATCGCTAGTCTCCTGGGTGGGTGTATCAGTCAGGGTCTAGTCAGGAAGATCCGCCTCACTAGATATTCCCTACCTCACAGTCTCCAGCTAAGCTCCTCTTCGGATGCAGCCTAAAGGGAGCAGGAGAATGTGGCTGGTTGAGTCCCAGCCCCACAGCCACGAAGCAGATAGAGAAGAGCAGGGACAATGGTTAGGTGACCAGCACCATGAGAGCCAAGTGGCCGAGCAGTCTGCGTTTGTTCAGTTCTCTCTTCCCTCACAAGACGTGACACACATTCAAACGATCCAAAGCCAGCTGTGCAAGCTATGGGGCTGACGATTACTTCCGCCTTGCTCTCCGGCCCTGTGATATGGGCTAACATCACAGGCGACTTCAAGCAAAAAGATACAGGAACTTGCGATGCTGTCTCCACCGTGACTCCACGCCGGTGAGAAAATCCAATGATGAGAGAGAAATGAGGAATTTAAGGTAATTGTGGATGAAAGCTAGAATTCCCTAGTGTTTTGGCCATCCTGCTGGGTACGATGAGATGAGAAGGAAGAGGCTGAGGCTAAGAGAACGCAGAGCCACGTGCGTGAGTCACTGTCTTCAGTGAGCCCATCAGGGCACAGGAGCCATGGTCTACATGAGACTCTGTCGCCTCCTGGAAAGTGAAGAGCGCACTTACTGGTTGCTTTGTCTATACACAAGTGTATTTGACTAGATTCTCTCACTTGACTTTATTAGATCGACTTTATAAATTCTTATCAACAAGTCAAGAGGCATTGGTCGCGTGTCTGCCGTGCGCGAGGAGCCTGTGCCAGGACCGCCTGCCCCTGCTCGCTGCACAGCTGGCTGCTTCTCTTTCCTCTAAGCCTCCCTTTGAATGTCCCCTCTGCAGAAGCTCTCCTTAACAGTCCCATTGAAGGTGATCTCTTCTCCTTCATCGTTTCTTACGTTAGGCCTTTGTCATTTTCCCTAACACTAATTCTAATTTCTAATTTGTTCGTTTACCTGGTTATTTATTAGCCTCCTCCAGAAGGGCAGGGCCAGTGTCTATATCCTGAGGCCAGCATGGTGCCTGGCACATGATAGAGATGACATATCAGCATGACTCAATAAACACACACAGCACGCAGGTCAAAACGAAATAAGATGCACTTCTTTTCCTCAGCGACTTGATCATGTTGGGAGGAGCCAGATACACAGATAAGCAACAAAACAAGGCATTGCAAGAAAATTCCTTTTCTGAAGAAGGCAACAATCACTATTGGAAAGGGCGCCGGGGGTCTTGGCAGCTGCGTGGGCAGGTGCCGTCGCTCTTTAGATGAGGAGGAGAGGCACGGCAGCAGAGTGAGTTTTCGGTGGGAACAGGGGCAGCACCGACCTGCTCCTGAGCAAGCCTGTTCCACCCACTGCGTTCCCGACCTCCCGTCAGGATGTGTGAGTGTGTGTGTGTACGTGTGTGTGTGTGAGTGTGTGTGTGAGTGCGTGTGTCACCTCAGCCTGAATCAGCAGGGAATTTGGGTATCATGGAGTGTCCGGCCTGTCTGAGGCGAGTTGCACTGCATATCTTCTGGACTGTCTCATTTTGTTTCTGGCCCCATCTGTTGCTCCTTAAAGTCAAACTGACTGTGCTGTGTCCCTCTTTGATGATGGTCCATGTGCCTCTGGCATCCTCAGGGAGTGACAGTGGCTTACACCCATTCCATAGGCGGCATAGGTGGTATTTAATTATATTACTCACGCCTCTCTTAACAGTGCTGTATATATATCTTTTATTTTAATAAGAAAGTATTCACAATTCGGTATAATTGAAAACATTTTTGAGTCTTTCTTGAAAACTCTTGAGGATAATTCAGAGTGCTCTGGGGTATGGTAAAACCAAGACTGGATCTCAGAAGGTTAAACTGGTTGCCTGGAAGGGGACCTGGAACATCGCAGCTTACGTGAAGGAGCTGGCCCAACCCGGAGAATCAGGGCAGGCAACCACCTAGCCTGGTGAGGACCACCCTGAACTCGGGAGCCTTCAGAATTTATTTTTTCATTAATGAATGCTTCAGAAAGTGCACTGTCCCTAATTCCCTTCTTTGAAAGATGGAAACTTTAATGTGCAGTTAATTAAATGCTGTGTTGATTCGCAAGCCCTGAGCTCTCAGAGGCCTCAGGGAGGTGGAGGCAAGTTTAGAAATCAAACAACAGGAGGACTGGCTGTCCCCAATCTGACCACAGAGTGAGGGGCACTGTTTGCTCCAGACGCCCGGGAGGCGTCCCAGGCGCCCCTGTGGCCAGGCCCTGCATCCTGGGCCCGGCGATTCCTGCACGGTCTGTTTACAGTGGAGAGGAGCAGAGCTGAGCTGAGCTCCGGGAGGCAGCAGGCTTGTCCAACACTGCCTCTCTCTCCGGGCTGCCTTGCTTTCGGAGGCATTCTCTGTCTCTTCTTTTCCCTAGTGCTTTTGCACTTCTTTGTACTGAGAGGAGCTGTGTCATGCTGGAATTCTTTTCACAACAAACTGAAGAGCCCAACTGTGGGGCTGGATGCATCTCGCGTAGCTGCAGGCTTCTCGGGTGTGGTCATTTACAGGGGCTGGGGTGGGGTGGGGGGAGCAGTTCAGATGCTAAGGTGGGCTCCTTGTGTAAAATACAGTGCCGGGGGGTGGGGGGGGGTGTGGACATCCGCAGGTGGGTGGCGGAGTGTGGCACCTCTGAGGAAACTGAGGCAGGAGAGGGCTTGGTGAAAATTCAAGTACTCAGGATCAGAGGCTGTCTTCCCTCACTCCCATTTCATAGATGGGGAAATGTAGTCAAGAAATTCAGTAGCTTGATTTTACAGGAGAAAGTATAGTTTGCTCCAAATAACAAGCACCTGTTAACAGTGACAAACTTATCATCCATTTGGCCCCGGCTAAAGACACAGCTTATGCGGTTACCAAATGACAACTTGCAGGGTTATCTGCCACCAGAGCACTCTTTCCTCAACCCCACGCCTGGCAAGAACAAAGCACCAATACCTGATTGGAATACGCTTGCTTATCGTTTTGGCATCCAAATCCCTCACTTGTAACTCTTCTGTGTGGTCATCTTGTTTACGATGCCCTGAAGAGCTGGCAAAGATGCCAGGACTGACTCTGGAAAGTGTTGGCAGTGCTACTATATTCTTATTATGAATAAAAATTTTAAGCCCAAGCTGATAAACATATTTTTTTTCACACTGAATTCATCAGGAATACATTAACATTTTCTAAAAGGTAAAGACAGAAAAAATGAAAGAATTGAAAGGAGAACATTAGGATGTATTTGGCCATTAGGATCCCTGTTTCCATCAGCTCCTGTTCATGAGCCAGAACTTCACCCCATATAACTAACGCTCTGGGAATTAGCCTATGGAATAATTATCACTCCTCTTGAACAGAATAAGAGCTTGTTCTCATGTGTGTGCACAGCCATTCATCCTAAGAAAGAAATCTGGAGTGAAAGCTCACAGCATATTTTGCATAGGTCCTGTAAAAGGATCCAGGCAAAACAGGCTTTGCAACATTAGTTATGATCATATATGGAAAAAGCAGTTACTTTCTGTGGTGACATATGGCTGAGTTGGTACAATGCCCGGGAATCTCAATGTCCCCCTCCCCAGAAGGGTGAGCCCTGGCTTCATGCTTCGCCCTGCCGTCATTGGGACCAGCAGTGCAGGCAGCTTGTGGCGAGATCACCAGTGAAGGAAAACTGTATCCACGTGTGCCAAGACCAAAGCTGCTGTTGGGCTCTGGCAGTTGGCAGGTGCTACTGTCCCCATCTGTGATAATGGTTTTTTCTAAATCAGAGAAATTATGAATGGAGCCCAAACCCATCTGCTTAAAATTCAAGCACAGTGACATTGCACAGTGAACAATGGCAACAACAACGACAGAAACAAGAACACTTTTATTGCAAGGCTGATTCCATCGTTAAGTGATGGAAATTTAACCTTGTTCTGAAAACAAACACAATATACAAATAGAACTTTGTTCTATTCTAGAACTTTGTTCTAGAATAACTTATATTCTATAATCAGTAAATTCATTTCCAAAATTTCTAACATGGCCAAGCAAATAAATTGAGTTTTATTATGGAAGAGACAGAGGAATGTGACCACTTGAGTGCATCATACTTACTCACCCACTTCTTTATTTATCTGACTATTCCTTGATTCAATTAAACCTCCCTGAGTGCTAGCTCTGGGCTCAGCACCGGGGACACAAAACAACCTTTCTGTTCAAGGAATCCAGTCTTGTGGGGAGGACAGAGACTTACACCCAAGCTACCTAGTGATGCGAGGCGCTTGCTTTAGCTGTGGGGACACCTCGAAGAGAGTGCCCTGAAAATTGGCCCTGGGAAGCTGGGGAAGACTTACACCTTCTAAGTGACACTGGGGACTGAATGGAGGTGGGAGAGGGCAGTGCCTTTGGGACCGGTCCCATCTGACTGAGATTCCTGGCTCAGCTTCTCCCTAGCTGTCTACAAATGATGGATCCCTTCAAGTCTCAGCTTCCTCACTGGTAAATGGAGATGGCAATGTCCCCTCCCAGTCATGCTGTGAGGCATCAATGGAAAACTTTATGGAAAGAGCTTAGCAGGGCCCCTGGTAGGAATGAGTGCCTGGACGGTAGTGGTTTGGTGTTGCTGGGGGAATAGGAGCCCGGGCTGAGAAAGGCAGCCCCCGGGGACTTTGGGGAGCCCCTAATGGTCTTCAGCAGGGAGAAGACACTCTTAGATTTGTGTTTCATAAATGACACTTTGTAGACACTTTGGTAAACGGACTAGGAGAGAGAGAAGGGTGGAGTATGGTGAGCTGCTGGCGGTAAGATGAATGAGGAGAGGTGGGGGCAGTTATGAAGGCACGTCCTGAGTCAGGGAGAGGGAGGAAGGGCTGGATTGGAGATCCTTTGGAAAGCAAAACAGGCAGGACTGAGAGAAGGGAGAGGGAGAGAGGGAGAGAGACAGACACAGAGAGAGACAGACACAGAGAGAGTAGGTGCTATACCTGGGCAGTTCGGACTGTGTGTCTTCTTGGGGACAGTTACATCCTCAGGCTCCATGCAGCTCCCCATGGCGTCTGTCTCTTCCCTCGGTGCCCTGGAGCTTGCAAGGGAGACCAGTCCTCCTCCCTCGTGCCGTCACTCATTCATCAATACTCAGTGTGCACCTCCTCCTGCCAAGCCCTATCCCGGGCACAGGAAGGCGACGATTCAAACAGAAGGGGTCCCTGTCCTCACTGTGCTTGTGGTCAGGAGAAGAGCCCTGGTGGTCTAATCCTGTTCTCCAGCTGTCCCTGAGGGGTGTAACCTCTTACTAGAGGCATTCCAGGCAGGCAGCAGGTGGTGCTTTGAGAACAAGGGGCTCCTCCTTCCCTTTGAAACCATAGCTGCTCTGCCTTCTGGTGACACTTCCCTGGGCCTTGGCTTAAAGGTCCTCCAGGAGCTGCTCTCAGGAGACCAGCTCCAGGTTCTCCCACAAAAAACATGTTGCTGGGGAAATGCAAAGAGCATGGCCTCAAAGAAGAGATGAGGACATTGCCATCTCTTTTCTGGAAATCTCTACAGAAAGAAATCTGGTACTGACTTTTCTGTAGTCTAAAGCAGTGATTCCTGTAATTAGTGGTGTGATTTCAGCAGATGCTCCTTCAGTACGTGGCAATGAACATTCACTGAGAGCTTTATGTGGGGGCAAGGCCTGGGCTGGGGGTTGCCAAGTGCTTGACCTTGTCTAAGCCCCCCATGAGATCCTATGAGAGCAATAGTATTTGAGAATCTCAGTGCTATGGGTGGGGGAATGGGCGCTCAGAGAGGTTAGATGACTGATTTCTGGTCAACACAACTAGACATGGTTGGAGATAGTTTTTGAACTCAGATCTTTGGATTCTGAGAACAGAACTCATTCTATTATAGCCTACTACCTCCATAATTCTTGACTGTCGATGATTTTATTTTCTCCTCCTGTTGGGCACTTCAGCAAAGGAATAGGAGTTTTGGGGGAGCTCAGGGAAGAGGTACCAGGTAGAGAGAGAGTGCTACATTCATGGGCTGTTTGTAAATCAAATGAGCCCTCTTCTCACATTCTGGTAGTGTGCTCCATGCGCCTCTGAAACAGTGATGAGCAACACATCGGCCTTGAGCTGGAGGAATGCAACGCTTATCTACTCATTTCAGGAACAAAAGCTTAATTCGGGTTGGTGAACCTTTGAATTCACGCTGACTCAAGTTCAGGCAGCAGCTGGCCCTCCAGCTGTGGCCGACCTTGGCAAGCCAGGGCCCGGGAATCTGCTACCAGCCCAGGATGAGCTCCTGACAGGGGCTGACTCCAGCGATGTGATCTCGGAGGCCCTGTGTACGCAGTTGTGCCCCAGTCTCTGGAGTCTGTGGAGACACTGATCTCTCTCCTGCCCACATACATCCTCAAGGAAAGGAACAGGGCAAGAAGGGCCCTTTTCACTACTTCATAAGTAGTCAGTGGAGAAGGAAATCCCACCTAGAAAGCCTTTTGCATCCCCTCCTTCCCTGAGCTGTCATACTCTGTGGGAGGCTGCTAAATCCCCATCCAGATGATGGGTCCCTCTGTGTCCTCCACTTCCCTAGGAGCTAGAAGTCAGCGATGGGTCTGTCTTTTGCGTCCCTGTTCAGGGACTGGACTCTGGTGCTTATTTATTTCCGATTTGTTTATTCTTTAATATTTATTGAGTGAGAAACCATTCCTCTCTAAAATCCTTCCGTCTACCCTCCCACATCACTAGTTCTTAGTGTGCAAAAATGTGTTCAAAATACAGAATTTTTCAGATTTTGAATTTTATGCTACTTTTAGCCTTGTCTCCGCTCCTCTCGCCTACCATCTCCCCGCAAAGCAGCCAACAGACCCTTTGTGAATAGGGAAATAGTAAAGGAGTGTTTGAGGCTTGAGGATATTTGCGGACTCAGTCTAGGAACATTTTTATTTTTCCTGAATTGTATTTTATGAACAAACACACTATATTTTAAATTCTTAGTGAAGAGAGGAAGAAGAGCTATGGTGAAGAAAGCTCACTTCATATGGCCACCGGCTCTGGCAGAAGGTGGATTCCAGAAACCAAGGCCTGCCTGCGTCCACGGATGAGGAGCTAGAGAGAGGACTGCTCACTCCACTCGGCCTTGGAGGTGGGTCCTACACCTCCTACTGATGGGAGAAGGTTCTTTGGCATCTCAGGGGCCTGGGCTTCATGTGGCTGGAAGCACCAGTGGTAGGGACAGTGATGGTCAACAGAGCAACCTAGAGCAGCCTGCTCCTTGGGTCCATTCTCAAGAGGGCAGCGATAGGGTGCTTCTCCTTCTCCGCTCTGGGTTCAGTGAGTTCTCTGTCAGACACAAGCTTAACTCTAAGATTACGTAGCAAAAAATAGTCTTATAGAACAAACTTCTGCCACCCTTTACCATTTCTGACAACGTTAGGTTAATTATCTGAGCCTGATATTACTAAGTCAAATTTAAAGGAAAGTCAAAGGCGATGACAGACCCCCAGACACTGTCCTCATTATGTGTGTGGCTTTCAGTCAGTTAACTAAGGGGCTATGGAGGAGCAATGCGAAAAGCATTCAGAAGGGAAGTTGGTGGGGACACTCGCTTGTGAGGCCTGGATTGCCGGACTGGCCTTGTCTCTAATTAGATTTTGAGAAGTTGTCGCATCAGAATTTGCCACGTTGAGCCAGGAGTTCACGAGGCCCCATCTGTTCCAGGCGTGAAGACCATGATGGGTCTGTCAGGTTTTCTGCACAAATGTAAGCAGGGGAGTCGACCCCGGGGTTGGACAGAGTGTGACTAGAGTGAACGGCGCTCCGGGGTCTTTGGCCCTCTGCATGGACAGACACTGGTCTGTGGATCACTGGGGTCACCGCTCAATGGACACTTTGGCCTTTCTTAGAGCCTGAGCTGAAGGGAATCGGCGTGAGCTCACCGGTTAGTTGAGCAGGCTGTGAGCTGCTCTGGCCTTCAAATAACTTACTCGTACAAGTTAACATATCTCCTATATGTTGAAAAAATGGCAATTTAGACCCAAAGACCTAGAAACGTTATTTTTAGCCCATCTGTGGGGTTTTCATCGCCTCGGGGGCAGGGACCCCCCATCTGTGTGTTTCACACAACATTCAGTGAGGGCCAACCCTTGGAGGAGGCTCCACCCACCAGGCATTTGCTCTCCTTTTACCCTCACCATCAGCCCAGGAGGGATGTATGGTTACCATCACGTCTATTGTGTAGCTGAAAACTGAGACAGAGCGTGATTAAGTGACTCTTCCAAGATCCCACTGGCAAGGGAGCTGTGGAGCTGGCCTTTGGCTCTGAGGGCATGTCTCTACCATCCTGACCATGGAGACGTCATGGAGGTCCTGGGAAAGATTGTGGGATGGGGGAATTTGGAGAATTTTCTCACTGCTTTCCTCTTAAACTGACTCCTTTGAGAGGATGGTGAGCCTAAGGCCTCCCAGAGAGATGAGAATCTAGAGAATTGGTAAAGTCCTCCAGGGAGGGACCGTCCAGCCCCCTATGGCAACCTCTAGTAATGTCCTAACAATCCTCATTGTTAGGAACTCCTTTCTTCCTATTGAACTGAAATCCTTCTCACGCAAGTTTAAGCCACTAGTTTCTCAATCCCTGCTAGATGAGGATGAAGAACAGCTGTTTACAATATTTTGTGTGTAAATCCACAATTCTTGAGAAACGAAAACACACACACACACACGTACACACACCCCAAGCAACTCAGGAGCACCAGTAAGCAGCGCTCTTCGAGGCCCAACGGTCCCACGTTCCCACCACTCCCCCGGGACGGCACCGGCTCAGGGACCCCCAGCCTGCGCCATCCGTCTCTGCTCCCATTGGGCTCTGGCCGCCACCCAGGCCACCCCTCTCTGGTCCAGCCCGCGCCCGCCACCTCCTGCCACCCTGCCCTTGGCCCCCGGGGCTTCGGACCCCTGAAGTGCTGGTGGATTCCCCCAACAGACATGCGTCCTCACAGCCTTGCATGTGCTGCTGCTCGATCTGGAATAACGAAAACGACCGCCACCACGGAGGCCCCAGGAGCGCCGGCCGGGGCTGGCCTTTAACCCTCTGAGGTGGCATCAGGGCTATGGCGATTTCCCAGAGAAGTAAACTGAAGCCTCAAGAGGTTTGCAGACTTAGGGGACATGTTGCCTGTGTGAAAAGTGTATCAGATAAGGAAAGAGAGAAAAAAGAACTGACATGCATTTAGCACCTCCTATGTACTGGGCGTGGATGTGGTTCCAGATCTAAGATGCTATGATTTGAATGCCAAGCTGTCATATTTTTCCAGAATCGAGATTTTTGATCAATGTTTAGTTAGAGGAGAGACGGTCTGTCTTCTGCAGACTTTGTTTCTGAACCACAGCCTTTTCTGGTGTGATAAGGTAAAGAGCTTCTCTCTCTTGCCTCTTTCCCCACTGTCAGTCTGCTTTTTATCCCTTTGCTTGCAACTGTTGTCTGTCTTTGAGTCACATGGAACCACTTGCAGGAAAAGCTCTAGAGAATTTGGGAAGAAAGGAAAGGGAGGAGAGACAAAAGGTAGATTTTTTTTCAAGAAGCAGGAAAACATAAGGAAAATAAAGGTGTTCTCAACTGTGTCGCCTGTAGCCTTGTCAGGTAACACTTCTTTAGATGGCTTCGCGTCCTCTCCCTCATGCCTAGCTGTTCTTCATCATTTTTTAACATCTCTTTGGGGACAGGGAGATGAAAGTGAACTGCACATTAAAGTCAGGAATTAGGGGTTCTGGGGTGCTTTGTCCCATAGCCTCACTTCATCTGTGTGTCTGTGCCTTTACTGGGGGCAGGTAGGGCCAGTTCACTCATTCCAGTCACATCGTTCCCCCTGGATGACAGCATCACACCTTCATCCATCCATTTACATTTCAAACTGCCACCCGCCTTCTCTTGATTAATTATTTAGTAGAGCTGTCCACTTAGCGTTTCTGAGCTCATGTTTCACGTAAAGGGGCCAATCCTTTTTCGTCCAAATCTTCTTTCCCTGAATCCTCATGTCATTTTCTGAATGAAGTGCTGTGTATTCCTTTTGAGCCCCCTGCACCGGATGTCTTGTGCTCCCGTCTTTGCAGCAGCACACCTGGACATTCAGTGTGCTGAGGACCGGAGGGCGCCTGTCTGGATCCTTGCCTGCCTGGCCCTTGGTCAGCCACCTGTGGGGTTTGGAATACATAGCCTCCAGCTCTCTTTTCTCTTTCATTACTGATGCGATCTTGAGGGGACATGCGCTTTAGATTTCGAGAGACTTTGGGTGGCTCTCCTGGCTCTGGCACTTTACTTGTGTGTGTGAGGCATTGGGTAAGTTGAGTCATCTGTCTGAGCCTTCCTTCCTCTACCTCTACAATGGGTATGAAAATATATGGGTTGTGGGGTATTAGGAATTCATGAAGCCACACCACCACCAACACACAGTGAGTGTGGACTGTGAGGTAGATGGTGTACTCAGGATTTAATCTTGACCCCCTCAAACAATGCAAATAAAACAGTTGGCACCGAATCAACCCTCACGGTCAGTTAGGCAGTTTATTATGGTGATACCTTTACCCTATGGAAAACTCTTACCAATATCGATGTGCTGAGGTGCGAGAACTCCATAGGAGAACAATTTTGGTTCTGTAAGAAGATAACCTGGGGTTTGTTCTTTGAACTTTTGAGTTCTAGTTCTAACACTTATTAGTTGTGTGATTTTTGGAAAAATTATTTAATTTTCCTGGGTCTCAGTTTCATCATCTGTAGAATGGTGCCAATTCGAACTACCTCTGGGGGGAGACTGTGAAAAAATTAAATGTTAAAGTAGTAAATACCTGGCATAGCAGGCATTCAACAAATGATTTGGCTTTCTTAACATTTTGATAAATTGGTGTCTGTTCGCAAATAAGCTCTGATCAATTCTCAAAAAAAGAAGGAAGGTTCAGATTTTTCTATTTTGTTACCCGAAGTATTATTAGCCTTAAAAGAAAACAGAACACATTCTTCACCACATAAGAAAACGGAATCTACTGTTTTTTGGCAAGAAAAAAAAGCATAAACACAACTGACATCAACTCTCCGTGCATATTGCATCTTGTCTCTCTGTTTTACAGTTTTCAGAAACCAAAAGTCCATCTGTCTCTGAAGACCTTCCTAGTTTCAAGAAAAGAAAACACTGTCTAGATATAGTAGTGCTGTTCAATTTGGCTGACAACATCCCCTTGTACACCTTCCTTCTGCTGGCATGTGTGGGAGGCCAGGATGCTGATTTATGGCTGCCTCTGCCCTGCCGGGTTAACCCCGTCACAGGTCAGTCACCCTGCTCTGTTAATTTCATCACAACCTTCCCGGCTCTTCAGTGGGGAAATCACAACAGCAGAGAACGCGCAGCTTGACGCACATTGCTCATTTCTGCCCACGTGAAAAGAACAGCCAAGATGTCCCGGACACCAGAGAACTGCCTTCTGCAGTGTTTGTACAATCCTGGATCAATCTGACAGCTACCGATCTATTGAGTCCGTCAACTGCACAGCACACTGTATTACTTGGTGCAGAGCCCTATGCTTGAGAACATTAAAATCTTGACTTATTTTTCCAGTCCAGGCTATTTGTCCCCCTTTGCTTCTTAGTTCTACATTTTCTATGTCAGTTTAAATGTCCCCTTAGTCTGTAAGAGGCAGACAGAGCAGACTCTTTTGCTTTTTGGCAACATGTGGCATTTACCACTTGGACTGTAGTAAAAGAACAAAAGAAGAACTCACATCTATTTCCCATCTTTAATGATCAGATTGCCAAAGCAAGACAGATCTAATTAGATTTTCAAGTGATTTCTGGGCCCCTGGAGGGCAGGGGTAGTGATACGTCAGGCCCCGGGTCTCTGTCCTGTGTGGGGTTGACAACTCCATGCTGGGAACTGAGCCCCTTGCCCTGCTTGGGTGAGACTCCGAGCCCCGGGGGGAGGTCGGCAGGCGGGAGGCAGGGGAAGCGGGCTGCGGGGGGACCCCGGGGAAGCCTCTTCAGGCCTCCTCCCTCCACCTCTGCTTCGCAGCTCCCCAGGCCCACCTCCCGGCTGGCCCCCGGGCCAGGTCTCAGGTGCAGCCCAAATCTGCCTACGAGATGCCGGGTTCTTCAGTTGTAGAAGTGTGGCTGGCGACTCTCAGGGTCTCGATTTCCTGAATTTAATATACCAAGAACAGTGTCTTTCATGCCTACTTACTAAAAGTTGTGAAGATTAAGTGGAATAAAACCTGTTAAGGCTGGCCAAAGAAGAAAATAGCATGAACACGCAGGTGTTTAAAAAAAAATCCCTGCCAACTAAATAATAGATGAGTTAGGATCCCAGGGCCAAACTCTTTATGCCGGGCGGCAATAGTCACGGGGGGTGGGGGAACCCCTCCTTCATCAGGTGATCTCTCATCAGTCACAGAGGATAATGGCATGTGGAACAGCCAGGGCACCGAGTGCCACCTGGCTGGAACTGCTTCCCTGCCCCTTCCATTCTCCTTTCCTGGCCCTGTCGGCAGCACAATCCATTGTGCCAGCAGTTGGTATCTCCAAGACCCAGCATCCAGGGCAGAGGAGCTGTCTCAAGGTGCAGGGTGAGTGCTGCTAAGCTGGCCTCTTCTAAGGAGCTGCCCTGCACTCAGTGATCACCAGGAGGAATACTGGTGATGTGGGCTGAATAGAGAATGCTGAGTTCCTGTGTGGGATGACTCTTCTGGAGGAAGGGAGGCTAGAAGCCTTTTCCAAATAATAATAATTTTTTGTCTGTATTCCCATGGTCATATAAGATGTTCCTTGAGGCAAATCTAGGCAAAATTGTGAAGCTCTGTCTCGGCTCCCATTTGTTTTTTAATTAAATCTGTGAAAACTGTTATGGTACCCAGGCAAGATGGACAATAGTAGGAGTTCCATTCAATCTTCATTCTGAAGAGCATTTAAATGGGAGTGAGATTATAACACTGTTAAAATAAGATTAATGGTATAATAAATACTAGCATTCCAGAACAGTCAAGGAGAAATATAACGAGGAGCTGAGGCTGGTTAAATGGAAATGTCATCAATGCCACATAGGTAGAGTAAGTTACTACCATTGAGGATTAAGTTGGACTGTACATAAAATGAGACCCAGAATAACTGTAACTTCAGCAAGATAGAGGTTTATGTCCCTTTTACATAAAAATCTGGACATGGATGGTCCAGGGTTCTGTTAGCCTCCCGCTCCTCTCCTTTCTCTCTTTCCTCTGGAGTGATGGAGACCTTGATTGTCCAGCACATCAGCCTTCTTTCTTGTGGTTCCATGTGGGCTTCCATTCCCAAGGACACCTCTTGGTCCAAGATGACTGCTCTAGAGCTGCCCATCACACCTGCGTTCCTGCCAGCTAGAAAGAGGGATAAGGAAGATGTGGCAAAGTGCAGATGCCTGCTGTCTCTTAAGGAACGGTCCCAGAAGCTCCTACACAACACTTTCACCTACATCCCCCTGCCCTGCCCAGGCCCTAGTCACGTGGCCACTTCCAGCTGTCTCTATTCTGTTGGCCAGCGTCTGCCAAAACCAATTACTGTGAAAGAAGTGGAGAATATGTTAGCAACCACTCAGGGTCTCTGCCATTCATGTAATTTCAGGGATTCTGGGAAGTGCCTTTTACCTTCACTTCCCCTTCCACACCCCCAATCTACTTAGCTGATGTTCTCAACAGCATTGTCTTTCATGAAGGCAAAGTGGACTTTCTCATGCTGTGATTTTCTCTGAGTCACCTCTAGGGTGTCTGGTGCTCGTTCTTTTTCCCAATAATCCCCCAGCCCAGCTAAGCTGTATTATGGTGGCTCACCTCCAAGATATCGTTTCTTTCTGTTGTCCATTTTGAAAGAGGGCAGTGGCTATTATAGCAGCCAACACTTACTGAGCTTACTACACATCTATACTCACAGTTTATAGCCTTTTTCTCATTTAATTGTCAGCATAGCCCTAGAAGATAAGTGCTCTTAATAGACATGAGGAACTGAAGCTGGGATACACTAGTGCAGTTGTCCTGCCCAGCCCTGGCACTAACCATTATGCAACACTGCCTCTCCTTTATCTTCTCTGATCTCCGGGTAGGGCCAGGCACCATTCTGATTCCTGGAGAGGAGGTACCTTTCTCTGGGTCCTGGTTCTCAACGTATGTGTATGTGAGCCATGGAGGTGAGGTGGAAGAAGCTAAACTAAATTCCCAAGTGCATATAAGGCAGTTTGGTATATTCCAGAAGAGGTGAAGGCAGGTGGCCTTCATCTTGCCTGTTCAGGAGACATAAAAGCAAGGCACTGGAATGGCGCTGTAAAACGAGTTATTGCTCACACAGCTGCACCTCCTTTCCCTCACCAGCCCGCATTCCAGTATGAAGTCGTTTCCCTGTGGGAGCTAAGTGTCAGCAGGGCTCCTGCCCTTAGGGACCTGGTCAAACTTGACTGGAGTCCTCATTCCATGGCCCCAGGAGAGCCCAGAGTCCTTCCTGCAATGTCCTTGTCTTACTGCTCACTTCCGTAAGCCTCCTTTTTGCTTCAGTGCCTAAACGCTACCACCCTAGCCCACGTCATTGTTTTTTATCAAAGGTCGCTCTTTTTTGTGGCTGAGTAGCATTGCCTTGTGTACATACACCGCATCTTCTCTATCCATTCATCTGTCGATGGGCACTTAGGTTGTTTCCGTGTCTTGGCTATTGTGAATAACGCTGCAATGAACATGGGGGTGCAGGTGTTTTCAAATTAGTGTTTTCATGTTCTGAGGGTATTATGCTAAGCAAAATAAGTCAGACAGAGAAAGAGAATTACCGTATGACTTCACTCATATGTGGAAGATAAACAAACAAGCACACACATAGATATGGAGAAAAGATTGGTGGTTACTAGAGAAGAAGGGGATGGAGGAGGGCAAAAGGGGTAAGGGGCACATGTGTATGGTGACGGGTGGAAACTAGACTTTTGGTGGTGAACAGAACGCAGTCTATATAGAAACTGAAATATAATGATGTATACCTGCAATTCACACAATGTTATATACCAACGTGACCTCAATCTAAAAAAAAGATCACTCTTACGTGTGTCCTTTCCGAGTTTTGTGGCTTTCTCAAAGGCCAGGGATCGGATTCCTAGGGAGGTCCTGTCTCAGGAAATGAGGCCTTCTGCTGGTCCATTCCTCTTTGCCTTTGTTCTACCTCCTCTGGATTATATTCAGCTTTGCTTGTCTAACACATGATTCCTTAGCATTTGGGAATTTATATCCAACCACTGATTGAAGTATTTTCCTCACCAAAAACTGATTCTCCTTGCTATAAGAGATTCTGGAGAATTAAAGTGTCCTTCTCTTGTTACTGTTGTTTTGGTGGCTAGATTGGTACAGCAGAAATGAATCTCACTCTTCAGGTAAGAAAGAGATGGCATGGTGCTCCTAGAAGCTGGTGACGACAAAGCTTTGGCCCCTCTTGTAGGCCTGGAAGACAGGGCCTTTGGTTCATGGTGAGTTCATTGTCCCTGAAGCAGCAGGACTTGCTGTAATCTGCAGACTTGGCAATCACTAACAATTTTGAACATGGTGCAGTGAAAGAATCTGCTCCACAGTGTACAGGTTTGGCCATTGGTGGAAGCAATAGACATGCCTAGTGCTTTCCATTTCTGGTCTCCCTTCATTCTCCAGCACTTGGGAAGACTCCAGCTGCTCTGAAAGTAACTGGAGGCCGTGTGACTAGTACTGCCCATTGGGCTTGAGTGAAGAGACAAATCATTTTTGATCCAAGACAGTTAAGAGTTTTCCATGTTCTCTCTCCCCTGTGAGCCATGTGTTGAAATGATAGCATTGCAAGATAGGAGGAGCCTGGATCCCTGAGACACTAGATGGATGAGAGCCCTGCTGACCTGCATCAGACTTTGCATGAACAAGACATAAACTTCTATTAGGTGACAGGTACTGAATAGAAACCCCAACAGACAGAATACCACAGCTATTTTGACCTTTATTTGTTACCTCAGCATATTATAATAAGTCCTAACAAATACAGATAATATGGAATTCATACAGATTTTACTCAGCTCTGCCACTCCTGAATGACTAATAGATTCCAAAGGTTTGGTGGTCACGGGATGTTTTGGAATTAGAAGAAAGAAAGGATTTTCTGTATCTTTACTTATTTCTGATTTTTATTCTCCTTAAGTGGCCATCCTTTCAAAGAGACTAGATGATAAGGTGACAGGTACCGAATAGAAACACGAACAGACAGAATTGGAGAGAAGTGTTTGGTAGGATGGTTCCTGCAAACTCCCCCAAGCCTCTGCCTGCCTAATTGATATGCTGCCTGGAACAATCTTGCTGGCACGGGTGCTCCCGCAGGTGAGTAAAAAGGAGAGTGTGGTGCCGAATCCAGATGCTGCCATTTCACCTTTCACAGCAGCCTGGAAGCCAGGCTCTGTTTCCATTAGTAATCATCAAACGTAACAATTAAACACATAGCGTGCCAGACTACAAAGCCCCAGAGGCCACTCCATGTCCGTTCTGTTCAAGTCTGCAATGTGTTCCAAATACTGGCAAAGTGGGCTACTGGTTAGAGAGGTAGGAGAGGGGAAGGCAACCTGAAGATGATTAGAGTAGCAGAGAATTTGCATATTGTGCTCTTGGAAGCTTGAAGAGTGCCAAATGCAGTGCCTAATAAAGCACTAAGTGAATATTTATTGATCAAGTGGTGACTATACGTTAAGAGTGAACATGTCAATTAGTAGTAGAGATTGTTGTTTACAAACTCATTCTGGCAGTGGAGAAAAAGCCCATGAATCCTCATCAATACTACCCTTTCCAGCACAGCTCACCCACTGGCACAGAGCATGGCAAGATCTGGGATGGCTCACTTGTAGTGTGTGACTCTCCACTATGGTCCAAGTTGAATTCTCTGTCCTATATTCTCTGATGCTGTTGCTGTGGACAGGGACATTCCAGCCGCAGAATAGCAGCTGGCTACATCTGGATTCATTCATTCTAGTAATGAATCCAGACTGCTGATGAAGGTGCCTGTGAGCAATCCTATTCATGTGCATTATCTGTGCCGCTTCTAGAAAGCCTCTTATATAGGAGGAAGCAGAGACGTAAAGCTGGGATGTAAGAGGATGTACTTTGTTAAAAAGGAAACCTCTTTCTACCTCTCGGACGACGAGCCCAAGGTTCTGTCTAACTAAATGCTACTTTTCTAAGCTGGTTTTCGGTGTTTCACCTTCAAAGACAGAGAGGACCCTCTTGCCCTAGTACCTCTCAGACAGGGAAAGGTTTGTTTTGACTCCCTCCACAAGGAGCTTTGGGCCCTGTCTGAGTGTTCGGGGATCCTGGATCTGACAGCGGATGCTCACGGTTCCCCGGGCCTATTATTACCAGTTCTCCAGGGGGATGGGCTGCCAACGTTCACTTATTGAGAAAGGAGAGAGCAAATGAAATCTTTCTACTTCTTTCCTTTCAGGATGCTCTCCAGAAAGATTCCCTTTGGCCTGACTCAGAAGAGCAGCAGCCTATGCGTGAGCCTGTTATCCTCAAGAATTTTCTTTTCCTTCCATAATATCTTGTGATGACCACATTTTCCACTTCGGTGGCTTCCTATCAGCTTTTGAAATGGTTGGCTAGAAACTAAAGTTATTCTAGCATAGACTGTGTGGTCTCAGGATTTTCACAACTAGTTTTCCTCAAGGTGAATATTAGGAAGAGTTTGGGAGCAAGCCATATGATGAGAAAGGAGCACTGCAATGGGAGTCCAAAGGCTTTGTAAACTGGAGCACGTTACTTCACCTCTCTGAACCTTATTCTCATTCAACTCTAGGTAAGAGAGTGGACTAAAGATTCTTCTAACTACCAAATCCTATAGTCTGAGAAACTGTGCTCCAGAGGAGAAAATCCACATTGGCAAACGTGTTTATGCACTCTCCTGCCTTGTTTTGTAGACTGGCTTGATAGAGTTCTGCGTTCACCTAATTGCACTATCTTAATTTCATATTGAAGACACAGTTTCAATAACTTGACTGTGAGACCTGTACATTGGCTGACTTCCAACCTTCTCCTAACGAAGTATATTAATTAATCCAGACGATTACTTTCAAGCCTCCATATCACAAAGCAAAGAAGCAAGATCGAAAATTCTGAGAAATTTAGTTTTTGTACAGCTGATATGGTTAATTTGAGAGACCCCAGTGGAATATTTTGGCCAATGATTTCAGTAACTATTATATTTAGATAGTTCTGGTTGGGTAGAAATATATTAAAATTGTAAAGTTTTGGTCAAATTACCAATGGGAAGGACAAGCATCATTCTAGCTTGTTTTCTCTTCTTTTGCTTTCTAGAACCATAGCCATTAGAGGAATCATCTCCTGAGACTGGGCAAATAAATCAACCAGTCTTGGCTCCAAAGTAGATGAAAGGCAAACCATTAAAACCCTCCTCAAATCAAACTGGGAAGCAATGCTTATGGAATGACATAGACAAGCTTTAAAATTTCCATACACAAAAATTCCTCAACAAGGGGTGCTAACCCTGTGGCATAGTGGTTAAGTTTGCGAGCCCGGCTTCAGCGGCCCAGGGTTTGCTGGTTCGGATCCCGGGCATGAACCTATGCACTGCTCATCAGTCCATGCTGTGGCAGCATCCCACATACAAAATAGAGGAAGATGGGCACAGAAGTTAGCTCAGGGCCACTCTTCCACAGCAAAATGAGGAGAATTGGTGGTGGATGTTAGCTCAGGGCTAATCTGTCTCAAAAAAAAAATCCCTCAACAGGGACTTTCCCTATGTATGTCTCCATTACCTTGATAAAAGTGAGAGTTGACCAATGACTCTACAAATTTAGAGCAAATAGAGACAATTAGGTCCTCAGGGAACATCCTCATATCGCCGTTACTCACTTCAGATTCATAATTTTAGATTGTTATTTTATATTTTTATGTTTATGGTCCTTGAAGGATGCTGAATACTGCATTTTGACAGAATAATCTGAAAGAGCTACAATTCTAGATTCTGCAAATTTTTCTTGACCAGAGAAATGTCTTGGTTTTAACTTTGATCACTGTCACGTTGGTCAAGCTCTTTTGACGGAATATATGTTTTGTTGAAAGATCAATCCCCAAAACTCATATTACGGAGGTACTTTCCAAATGTTCAAATTATGGATGGCTTGGTTCATATACTTTACCCTAAAATGAAAATTCTGGCATTCTCATTAGCTTTCTCACAAAGCAAGCCTTTAGAGCTTCCCCAACACATGTGAAAACGAAATTTTATGAGGATCCGAGACCAGCCAGGAAACTTTAACAAAGACTAGATTTTAGAACAGCAAATCTTTAGTTGTGCAAAGGCCATTGCTAAACTTCTGGCTTGGAAGGTACCCTGATCTACCTAATTCTATTTATGAAGCTGCATATGTGCTTTGAAACTCCATTTAGATCCAGCTCTTTCAGCTAGAGATGGAAACCATATGTGTGTCTACGGCCCGTATGTTTGGGCTTGGAGAGTCTTAGATTTTGTTTTGATTTCCAACTCAGCATCATTTTCAGATTAGGAGGCATCCTGGGTATGTCCTTGACCCTCTGTGTCACGAGGCAATGTTTTTATTATTCGTTATTCTTCTTGGATGAATCCCACTTCCATACGCTTAGAAAGGTGTTGTGGCCTTTTATTCTCAAAAGATTGTTCTCAGTAAAACAGAGATTTGAAGTAAATATGTGGAAAATTCAGGCTCACAATGTTATGCTCGGGTAAAATAGGATTTTGTTTATTGTTTATTTGAATTCATTGCGTCTTCTTTTTTCCTCAATTCATTGTTTCTTTGGTGTAGTGTGGACTTCAGCTTCTCCTGCACATGCACCCAAGAATTGTGGGCGCACTCCGGTGTGAAGATAGCTGGCTGTCCATCAAATCTATTTTCCCATTCTTTCAAGGTAATAATCTAGTTGTAGCTGGGCGTGCGGTCTGTCAGATAGGGCTATATTTCAAGCCTCACTTGCAGGTGTTTGTTTAAGTTCTTGCCAATGAAATGCGAGCAGAAGTGATAGGAGATGTTTCTAGGCCTATGTCCCAACACGTAATCTTTCTCTTTGGCTGGTACTAAAATACAGAACAGCCTACAACCAGCTTTGACTGTGCCAGTGATGGCAGTATCCTGGGGATGGTGGAGAAACTGGATGGAAGGAACTGAAGTCCTCTCACGTCTACAAGAAGCAGAGCCACCTGCTGTCACACCTTGGACTACTGGGTTAGGGAGGAAAAAAAACTCCTTTGTCCTTAAAATCAGCTTTTTACCCTGCACTCATGTGTAGGCCCCAGGGCTCATGCATCATAATTAAAGGAAAAGAAATCCTTTTCTGCATAGAATGAAGAGAGAGTCTTAGGCTGTGATGACATGGATTCAACAGGAAATCAGTTTTCTGAACAAAAAGTGTATAGATCCATTCAGGAAAAAATGGTCAGTCTGGTTGTTTGGCCTCAGTATTTAGAGGCGGAGGAACATTTATTCAACCTGGGAGTTCTTTATTCATCTCTTTTGTTGGATAGTCGTTTGAATCTCTACTCATGAAATTAAAAGAAAAATCAGGTTAATGATGAAAGTAATCAATGTTTAAATGTGTCTTTTTTTTATTTTTAACTTTTTTTTTTAAGCTTGGCACCTGAGCTAACATCTGTTGCCAATCTTCTTTTTTTTCCTTCTTCTTCTCCCCAAAGGTCCCCAGCACATAGTTGTATATTCTAGTTGTGGGTGCCTCTGGTTGTGCTATGTGGGACGCCTCCTGAGTATGGCCTCATGAGTGGTGCCATGTCCATGCCCAGGATCCGAACTGGTGAAACCCTGGGTCACCGAAGCGGAGCACGTGAACTTAACCACTTGGCCCCGGGGCCTGCCCCATAAATGTCTCTTTTTCAGTGAAAGTGGACAGGTGAAAATGAGGAGTGAAGTACATAAGATTTTCCAGAGGGAAGACAGGCAAAGAGCTCACTTTGTGAGCTCGCCTCTCCAGGGGGTGGGCTCTGGTGGGCAGCCCGTGGAATTTGGCAGGTGAAATCCTGTGAGACCTCAGTCTATGATTTTACTTGGCTTAGCCTCAATTCCCTAAATCATGAAATGGCAATGATGATACCCATCTCATTCATTTTTGTATTTGATAGATGATATGAAATAATATCTATATGTTATCTGACGCACAGCACATGTTCAATAAGCAATGACTTACGTTCATTGGTTGATGGCAACTTCTCGAAGGTTCCCATTGCTGACAGCAGTTACCTGGTATGGGCTCTGGATGCAAAGGTGAAGGTTTGCGGTTCTGTGAGAGTGAATGAGGTGTGTCTGGACTTTCAGATTGGCTTCCCTCTAATTTATTCAAGATTTGGAAGAACCAAGATGTGCCAAGACTTTGAAAGATCTTGAATAGTTAAGATATTTTTAAACATAAGAAGAAAAATAAGCCATAAGTTTTTGCATTTCACACATTATTTCAGGATTTGTATTCGAATCTATGTATCATATTTGGTTTACATGATGTACTTCAAGAAAATGTTTGAATAAACAAATACTTTTTTCAGTAGACTGTCAGTACTGTATGATATTTATAATCATATTGAATATTGAAAAAAAAGCACTGTTCAGGTGTTTTGTAGACAGATTCCACATGTCTTTTTTTCACATTGTATGGTTTAATAAGTTGAGGCAGTGGAGGGTTTTAGTCAAAGCCCGGTAAGTAGTAAGAAAGGATAATGTAAGCTATGATGATAAAGACAGTTATGGCTGTGATAAAATTTCTGTTTATTCTTCCATATACTTTGATTTTGAAGACAAATCATCATGACCAGGCTTAAGCTTCTTTTGGAGTGGTTTTCAATTATAGTCTCTAGATCATCCGAGAATTCGAGAACCACACGTTTGGCCTAGAATGATGTCAGGTGTAGTTTTAGGAAATCAGTTGACTGAGAAGATTTGGCAGTAGTTGAAAGGAGCATCCTCAGAACATAGTGGGCACAATAATTGATTTTGGCAGCTAAATGATCAAGGTAGAAAAGTTCATGATTGATTTACTACAGTGATCAAAGTCAATTGAAAAGTTGAGCAAAATGAATGGATGGCAGAACCCTGTTTGTTGGTTGTGTGTAGATGTTTTTACTTCTGTGGCCTGTTGTTTTCATGAATTCATCTGTGAAATAGTTGTGTTTGTATACAAAAATAAAGTAGATAGTTGAAGCAATTATTCATAGAATCCAAACTCCTACTCTACAATCACTTGAATAATTTATGTTAAATATTCAAATGTGAGATAAAATTTGAGTATTGAATTATCTGAGTACAGAAACAAGTATATATGGATTTGCAAATCTATAAGTGTGCACAGCATAGCCAGTGATGGATTTGTTCATCTGATAAGACTAAGGCAAACTTTGTAGTTTTATCATCCATGGAGCAATTGGTTTCTTTGGCTCTGTGGCCATCAACTGTGTCCAAACCCTGAACAGCCATCTTATCCATGTCTGTCACCTGGCTGCAAGGAAGAACAGGAGTGAGAGAGAGAGGTGGGTTGGTGCATCGCTATTATGGTCCAGGTAAGACAACTTGAGTCACAGGCCCTTCTGGTATAGATCAAGATTGCCATGGCTCTACATGAAGGATGTATCTCTCAGTTGTCATGCAAATCTGTTCTGTGAGAGTGAATCTCTCTGAGTCTCTTAAATGTGAGATTTCCTCACGATATCTTATGGGCCATCACAATTTTTTCACTAGGCTCCGGTCATCCTAGGAAATCTCATCCACTCCTGTGGTTTCTGTTGCATTTATACTCCATATCTGCACCCTCCATTGCAGAGCTTTCTCCTAAACTTCAGATGCATCTTCAGATTCACTTATTTATTAACATCTCCATTTGAAAGTCTCTTAGCCCCTCAAGTTCAAAATGTCTAAATCTGAGTTTATCACTTCATCTTCACCTCTCCCTTCCAAATCTTTGTCTCTGCCAGTGCTCCCTCTCTCTATCTAGGTGCCCGAGATTCACCTTCTCTCAACTCCTCCCCACAACCAATCAATCAATCACATATCCATCTCCAACTCCCTTGGCATCACTTTATTTCAGGCCACCATCATTTTCCAACTGGCCTTTCCTTCACATTTCCTTATTTCTTCCTGCAGGAGGATTCGTACAATTCCCCTGCCCATACTTTTCCTTCATAGCATTTATTTTGGTTTGTAATCATATACTTGTAAGACTATGTGATGTTAATCTCTTAATGTGAGCTCCATGAGAGCAAGAACCAGTCCCATTTTTATGCACTTGTCTGATTACCTAGCATATAGTACAAGTTCAGTTCATATTTGTTGAATGAATAATTGAATCAATATGGCTTCTTGCTACAGCCTAATCACCCGTCTTTTTCTTGGGTCTTGCTCTTATCTTCTCTATTTTCCATTTTGCAAAACAGACTGAAGACTTTAAAGCACATTTAAGCATGCTGTGTCCCTACATATCATCCTTCAATGACTGATAAAGTCTGGCACTCTCCACATACCTTAGGCTTTCATGATGATCTGGTGCCCACCAATGTCTCCAGTCTCATTTCTTTTATTTTTGCTGCTGGTCTCCCTCCTGTCTCCCTTCTCCATCTTCTTTCTACTCCTGAACACTTCTAGCCTTGCTAATTCTCATCCTCCAGGCCTCAACTTAGATGTCACCTACTGGGAATCTTTTTGTGACCCTCTGAAATGCTTCATAATGCTCTGTGCCTCTACAGTAATTTGCATGCATCAAAGCATCCTGATCTGCTATGAGTCCTTCTCCCCACTGAACTCTTGAGGGTAGAGTCCAGTGCCTGGGAAAAAGTAGGTGATCAACACATGTTACTAAGTTGATGACAGATGGATGCTCAGCTCCCAGTGACAGGATGCATGGTGCTTTTGTGGCCCAGGGCTCTGTCTCAGAGGGAAGGTGAGTTAGGACTGGTGTAGACTTGTTGCCACCTTGGGTCAGTGGGTCCTGGAAGGGTTCCTCTCAATCTAATGGATTCTCCTGATCCTCTTGGGACCCACACTCTAATAATTAATAAGAGAGAGGGTGCGGAGTGAGGGAAAGTAATAAGTGCACAATGAGGAAGGAGGAGTGTGAGTGGAGACACGATAAAAAATACACAGCAACAGCACAGAGGACAGTGACAAAGAGCTAGCAGTGTTATGGCTCATTATGGTCGGAGTGATTTGTGATCTAAATTGTTCCATAGTGACAACGTGACTGGGTGACAGAGTTCCCTGACTTTGTTTGTTTGGGATGTGATTGCCTGAAGGCAATGGCAAAATTCCTTGATACCTTTGGGAATATGGATCTTAAATCCAATTGTTATTCTGCTTCGTAATTCTAATCTGGTGAATTGCTAAACTGCCTGTTTTCTACGTTCTCTTTTTCTCATACTTGATTAGAGCTGGGTTTTCTGTGGTAACTTGCACTTTTGGCGCTTAGGTTAATTTGTAGAGAAGCTTGAGCTTGGTTAAGATTGAAAAATTTAAAGTAATATGCAGCAGAACTCCTTTTTTCACATATTTGTAACTTTCAGAAAATTGTGCCATTTATGAAACTTCCATGCTTAGTCACGGCCCAAAGTGAAAATTTTTAAGAGTTTAATAGTTACCTCATTTCAGATACTTTTCAACTAAGTTGAAGATGGGTCGTGTTTGTGATTTATGAGTAACACTTCAGAGTTTTTCTGGTTATTAGTGAATCAAAACACCTAAATCTAAAAGCCCAGAAATAATTGGATATAAAGGCAAGAGAATGTAAAACAAAGGCAAATAAACAAGAAGAAAATGTTGTTAAGCTACCATTTGGTAATTGTTAAATAAATTTTAGGTATGATTTTCTATATACGAAGACCTATCTTTATCCCCAGTAAGGCTATATCACTGTTTAGTAGTAAGGTATGCAGTGAAACCAATAAAAGTTAGTTGTGCAATTATGTTCACTTTAGTTTAATTCAGCAGTTGAATTGAGCATTTTTTAAAAATGTAAGTGTATTTATTTTTTAAAATAAAGATTGTGTATATTTAAGGTGTACATTATGATTTGATATACATATATATAGTAGAATGATTCTTACAGTCAAGCCAATTATCATATGATTTTCTTACACAGTTATCGTTTTTTGTGTATATGTGTGATGAGAGCTCTGAACTCTACTCGTAGCAAATTTCCAATATTCAATAAAGTGTTATCAACTATAGTCCTCCTTCTCTGCATTAGCTCTCCAGACTTACTCATCCTACATAACTGCAACTTTGTACCCTTTGATCAGCATCTCCTATTTCCCCTCACTCCCTGCCCCTGGTAACCACCATTCCATTCTCTACCTCTGTGCATTTGACTTTTTTAGGTTCCGCATACAAATGAGATCATGCAGTTTTTTTCTTTCTATGTCTGGCTTATTTTACGTAGAATCATGTCTTCCAGGTTCGTCCACGTTGTTTCAAATGACAGGGTCTTCTTTTTTTAAGCTGAATAATATTCCATTGTATATATACATGCACCATAATTTCTTTATCCATTTGTCTGTCAACAGACACTTAGGTGGTTTCCATATCTTGGCTATTGTGAATAATGCGGCAATGGACATAGGGGTGCAGATAGCTCTTTGAGGTACTGATTTCATTTCCTTTGGGTATGTACCCAAAAGAGGGATTGCTGGAGCCTATGGCAGTTCTGTTTTTAGTTTTTTGAGGATCCTCCATACTGTTTTCGATAGTGGCTGCACCGATTTACATTCCCACCAATGATGTATAAGGGCTTCCTTTTCTCCACATCTTTGCCAACACCTTATCTTTTATTCTTTTTGATAATAGCCACCCTAACAAATGTGAAGTGATATCTCATTGTGATTTTGATTTCATTCAACAAACGTTTCTGGAGTTCCTACTCTGTGCCAGATACTGAGATAGTTCCTAGGGATAAAAAGACAGCTAGCACTTATCTTTGCTTTTGAGAAATTCAGTCTGCTGTGTGGGAGATGTGTGTTTCCCATCACTGCTGTAACAAATTACCACAAACTTAGTGGTTTGCTTAAAAGAACACATATTTGTTATCTTACAATTCTGATAGTCAGGTGTCTGACCTAGGTCTCATAGGGCTAAAAGCAAGGCATCAGAGGATGGCGCTCCTTCTGGAGGCTCTAGGGGAGAATACCTTCCTTGCCTTTTCCAGCTTCTAGAGGCTGCCTGCATTCCTTGCCTCATGGTTGCATCACTCTGACCTCTGTTTCTGTCGTCCCTTCTCCTTTTCTGACTCTGATCCTCCTGCCTCCCTCTTGTAAGGACCCTGCACTTACATTGGACCCAGCTGGATAATCTGGGATAATCTCCTTATCTCAAGATCCTTCGCTTAGTCACAATGCAGAACTTAGTTCCGCGATGTCCCTTTTGCCGTGTAAGGGAACATATTCATAGGTTCCAGGGATTAGGATGCAGGTATTTTGGGGGGCCATTATCCCTACCACAACATGTAAACCACTAAACCATCATATGTCTGCGTATATTTACATAGTCACACCCTTCCCTTTTACTAAACAGCGGGCAAGCAGTTTATACAGTTCTATAAACCACGCGCAGACTGCACACACTAAAGCACAGTGTGATAAGCAATGTAAGCTAAACCCCTGTACAGCGTTACTATGGAGAAAATGGTGGAAGTAAAGGCTGTGGGTTGTAGATGATGCTGAAACTTGGCCTTAAAGTATAATATGAGTTCATCAGTTAGAGTACTAGATGTGCAAAGTCGTAGAGGCATGAAGGAGTTTGGTGTTTCTGAGAATGGCAAGTAGTTGGGTTTGACGGAAATGAGTGTGTGTGTGTGTAAGGGGTTAGGAGCCAGGACTGGGGGTCTTGGATGACAGGAGGCCTCATATTCAGCAAGGAGGGAATAGTACCTGGGCTAGATTCTCAGGGCAGACGAACATTTGGGGGATGGCCAGCAGAAGTATGGGAGCAAAAGAGACCAGGAAAATAACAATGAGGCCATAGGAGACCCTGGTCTCGTGAAGCCAGGGAAGAAGTTTCCAACCAGCACAGAGACTCACTGCTGCACTTTTTCTTTTCTGAGATGGCAAGAATGCTTTTTTTCTTCCATAAGAATTTTTTAAAGATAAAATATGGAACTTTCTCTTCGAAAAAATTAGCAAAATCGACAAACCCTTAGCCAGACTCACTAAAAAAAAAGACAGAAGTCTCAAATAAATAAAATTAGAAACGAGAGAGGAGAAATCACAACAGATACCGAAGAAATACAAGGGATCATAAGAGAATACTATGAAAAACTATATGCCAACAAATTGAACAACCTAGAAGAAATGGATAAATTGCTAGACTCATACAACCTACCCAAACTGAATCAGGAAGAAATAGAGAATCTGAACAGACCAATCACAAGTAAAGAAATAGAAACAGTAATCAAAAACCTCCCCAAAAATAAGAGTCCAGGACCAGACAGCTTCTCTGGAGAATTCTACCAAACATTCAAAGAAGATTTAACACCTATCCTTCTCAAACCGTTCCAGAAAATAGAGGAAGATGGAGCACTCCCTAATACATTCTATGAAGCCAACATCACCCTAATCCCCAAACCTGACAAGGACAACACAAAGAAGGAAAACTACAGGCCAATATCACTGATGAATATAAATGCAAAAATCCTCAACAAAATTTTGGCAAACCGAATACAGCAATATATCACAAAGATTATACACCATGATCAAGTGGGATTTATACCAGGGACACAGGGATGGCTCAACATCCGCAAGTCAATCAACGTGATTCACTACATTAACAATATGAGAAACGAAAACCACATGATCATCTCAGTAGATGCAGAAAAAGCATTCAACAAGATCCAACATCCATTTATGATAAAAACCCTCAATAAAATAGGTATAGAAGGAAAGTACCTCAACATAATAAAGGCCGTATATGACAAACCCACAGCCAACGTCATACTCAACGGACAAAAACTGAAACCCATCCCTCTCAGAACAGGAACAAGACAAAGGTGCCCACTTTCACCACTCTTATTCAACATAGTACTGGAGGTGTTGGCCAGAGCTATTTGGCAGGAAAAAGAAATAAAAGGAATCCAAATAGGCAACGAAGAAGTAAAACTCTCGCTGTTTGCAGATGACATGATCTTATATATAGAAAACCCCAAAGAATCCATACAAAAACTATTAGAAACAATCAACAACTACAGCAAAGTTGCAGGGTATAAAATCAACATACATAAATCAGTAGCATTTCTATATGCTAACAACGAACTAACAGAAAAAGATCTCAAGAACTCAATCCCATTCACGATCGCAACAAAAAGAATAAAATACCTTGGGATAAATTTAACCAAGGAAGTGAAAGATCTATACAACGAAAACTACAAGACCTTCTTGAAAGAAATCGATGACGACATAAAGAGATGGAAAGACATTCCATACATGTGGATTGGAAGAATAAACATAGTTAAAATGTCCATACTACCTAAAGCAATCTACAGATTCAACGCTATCCCAATCAGAATTCCAATGTCATTCTTTACAGAAATCGAACAAAGAATCCAAAAATTCATATGGGGCAACAAAAGACCCCGAATTGCTAAAGCAGTCCTGAGAAAGAAGAACAAAGCTGGAGGCATCACAATCCCTGACTTCAAAACATACTACAAAGCCACAGTAATCAAAACAGCATGGTACTGGTACAAAAACAGATGCACAGATCAATGGAACAGAATTGAAAGCCCAGAAATAAAACCACACATCTATGGACAGCTAATCTTTGACAAAGGAGCTGAGGGCCTACAATGGAGGAAAGAAAGTCTCTTCAACAAATGGTGCTGGGAAAACTGGACAGCCACATGTAAAAGAATGAAAATCAACCATTCTTTTTCACCATTTACTAAAATAAACTCAAAATGGATCAAAGACCTAAAGATTAGGCCTGAAACAATAAGTCTTCTAGAAGAGAATATCGGCAGCACGCTCTTTGACATCAGCTTCAAAAGAATCTTTTCGGACACCATAACCCCTCACATGAGGGAAACAATAGAAAGAATAAACAAATGGGACTTCATCAGGCTAAAGAGCTTCTTCAAGGCAAGGGAAAACAGGATTGAAACAAAAAAACAGCCCACTAAGTGGGAAAAAATATTCACAAGTTATTTATTCGACAAAGAGTTAATCTCCATAATATACAAAGACCTCACACAACTCAACAATAGAAAATCAAATAACCCAATTACAAAATGGGCAGGGGACATGAACAGACATTTCTCCAAAGAAGATACATGGATGGCCAATAGACACACGAAAAGGTGCTCATCATCACTAATCATCAGGGAAATGCAAATCAAAACTACACTAAGATATCACCTCACACCTGTTAGAATGGCAAAAATATCCAAAACCAAGAGTGACAAATGTTGGAAAGGCTGTGGAGAAAAGGGAACCCTCATACACTGTTGGTGGGAATGCAAACTGGTGCAGCCACTATGGAAAACAGTATGGAGATTCCTCAAAAAGTTAAGAATAGAAATACCTTATGACCCAGCCATCCCACTACTGGGTATATATCCTAAGAACCTGAAATCAGCAATTTCAGAAGCTCCATGCACCCCTATCTTCATTGCAGCATTATTCACAATAGCCAAGACATGGAACCAACCTAAGTGCCCAGCAACCGATGATTGGATAAAGAAGTTGTGGTATATATATATACAATGGAATACTACTCAGCCATAAAAAAGGACAAAGTTGTCCCATTCACAACAACGTGGATAGACCTTGAGAGTATTATGTTGAGTGAAATAAGCCAGACAGAGAAAGACGAACTCTGTATGACTCCGCTCATAGGTGGTAGTTAACATATGGACAAAGAGAACTGATTGGTGGTTGCCAGGGGAAAGGGGAGTGGGGGGAGGGCACTAGGGGTGAAGTGGTGTAACTACAACATGACTAATAATAATGTACAACTGTAATTTCACAAGGATGTTAACTTTTGTAACCTTAATTTAAAAAACCCCAAAATACAAAATAAAATAAAATAAAATAAAATATGGAACTTTCAAAGAGATTTCAGTGAAAAAAAATGAGCTAAATTCTTCTTTGATCCTAAAACTTGGTTTAGACCAACCAATAACCATAGCAGGAACCTGGCGCTACCCACGAAGGCCCACTTACTCCAAATAGTTGCTTTACCTCTTTGAATGGTGCTTTCTCCAACCTGCTCTCATTTTAACCTTCTATCAAAATTTTAATGACTCTGTCATTAAAGAGAAGGTGATGAAATGTCAGAGATGAGAGCAACAGCCTCTATAAAGCCAAAGAAAAAACAAACATTGAGGCAATTGTTTGGAGTGATTTAAGCAGAAGTTCCAATTTTTCTTAACTACCTGAAGATTTAGATGCATGGGAAACTTTAGATTGGGATTATTCAGAAAGTTGATTCAGGACTTCAGAATCTGTGGGTTAGGGCTTCCAGAAATGAAATCTATGTTTCTCTGAATTGTCTTGTCTGTTTGGCTAACTAAGCACAGTGGTGAAATGTATAGAATTGAAAGTCAGCTTGCCTGGGCTCACATCCCTGCTCAGCTCTGCTCACCAGCTACGTGACTTTGGTCAAGTTACTTGGCTTCTTTGTGCCACAGTTTCTTCACCTGCAAAATGGGAGTGATGATGAACTCTGCCATAGCCTGGATGTTTCTGGAGTAGAGTGTGAGCACAGGGAGCTGTGTGAGTTGCTCATACAAGAAAGGGATCCCAGACAGCAGGAGTGAGGAATGGGGGAAGGGAAACAGGGACAGGAGGAGGACCAAACCAAGAATGTGCTTGTTAGGACGACCACTGCTGTGGGTGGCAGATTGCTCCAATGTTGGGACTTCATCTGTCTAGTGAAGACACCACATGTGGCATGGCAACTGTGATTGGCTAAGTTTGCAGAGATTCCACAGACTCCTGCCAGGTCTCGTCTGGTTTTTGCAGGACCCAGACAGGTGAGTTGCGTGAGGATATGATGGGAACCACGGCCCCACCACCTTTAATCTTGGATGGTGGCACTGAATTCTGCAGTTTCTCCTCGGATGCAGTGTTGCTTCTGGTCTTCTATCTTGTGTATGTGCATGCGTGTGTGTGAGGGTGTTGTTGAGGTGGTTTCAGGGATGTCTACCTGCTCTTCCCACCACAGTGACCCTTACTCCAGAGTAAATGACCAAAGTCTGTCAACTGTCAAGGTTTTATATCCCAGTGACACTCCAGCAGTCCAGGGAAGTGACTGCAGGCTGGGCTGTTGTCCCATTGTCACATGGACTTGGCCAGATCTCTCTGTTGCCTGCCTCACTCTGACTGGGCGGCCTTAACAGCATTTCTGATGTGTGAACTCAGACCCCATGTTCATCAGCCCTAAAAGGCTGACTGGTCCCTTTCCTGGGGCAGTGTTACCCCTCCCGAAGGTCCCTGTAGGGAAGCATTGGGGGAATTTTTATTATATGTATTTGTAGGGATGTTATAGAGTCCTCTCTCAAGAGGACAAGGCTTCCCCTTCCAATCAACGGCCTCTTGGTCTGTGAACTGACTCAGTTCTGAAAACTAGGGTGGGGTGGGGTGCAACTTTCCATTGTAATGGCTGATATCAGCCTTCAGTTCACCAGTTATTATTATTTTTAATAAACAAGTTGGCTAGCACCTGATCAGTTGTACATCTATTTGCCCTTCAGAACGCCATGATGTATTAGCTACTGATGCTGCCTAGAGGTCAAGGCACCTTGGTTGCCTTCTGGCCTTGCCTCTTATTGTGGTCATTAATGCTACTGCCGCTGATGCTTGGTGATGCCTCCAGCCTCTGTTGTTCTAGAATCCTGACACTCCCACTGATACTTGGGAACCCAGTCCCAGTGTTTCTCTCACTATTAAATCTGGCTACAGAGGATGCAGCACTGAGCTACACCAAGAAGCTGGAGCCCTCCCATGACACAGGGGCTGGGAATGAGTGCTTCAGACTCTTCACTTAATAAATCCTTTAGGACACTCTCACCTCCCTGAGGCTTCTGACTCTTCCTCACCTCTAGGCCAAGATGGTTCTGCCATGCCCATTTCTTTTGCTGTAGACCATTACCTTGTCCTAACTTTAAGAAGCCATCAAAAGCAGATAAGAAGACTCCTGAGTGACCTCCCACATCAACGATCTCTTCCCAATTCAGCAGTATATTCTGTTCGCCCTGTCCCATACATGTTCTCATTTCTGCAGGTACATATTCTCTAGGTTCTGCAATCCTTTCAGTGTCTGAGCTCCTTCCACTTACACCACGCCCTTTATTTTTCCATGCAAGCTCTGTGGAGATAACGGGGAGTGGGGATGGGGAGCAGATCTTGAGGATGACAAGCATCATTGTATGAGGAACATGCTCTAGATGAGATCTTCACAGATCTACGGGCGGGGGGAGGCTGCTCTCCTCTGTCAAGGTGGAGGGCATTGCTTCCGCCAGTGCAGAGGGTTCAAGAAAATCTGCGGTTCAAGACTCTCGGGCCCAGGGGCCCAAACCGATCACCCTCCCTTGACTTCAACATCAGAGGCGTGCCCTGTCTGCGCACGCGGTCTCCTCTGCATTCCTGCCTCCTTTCATGAGGCTGAGTGTGAGGCTCGGAAATCTGCCTCGGAGCTTTGTACTTGACCTGCTGCCATGGAAAGTCTCTTGTTTCTGAGCCTGCCTTGAGGTGAGAGCTGACTTATCTGGGCCTGCTGTTTTTCTTTATACTTTGAACTTCTCATATTCGTGTTTTAAAAAAACTAATAAACTTTGTTTTTTAGGGCAGTTTTAGGTTTACAGAAAAACTGAGCAGAAAGTACAGTTTCCATGTACCCCTCTACCCATATCCCTACCCCCCAACCCTCGACATAGTTTCCTCAATTAGTAATGTCCTGCATTAGTGTGGCACATTTGTTACAATTGATGAGCCCATACTGATCAGCTCAGTAATATTGATAACATCAATAATACTGATAACATTATTAACTAAGGTCCATAGTTTACATTAGGGTTCACTCTTTGTGTTGTACGTTCCTTGGGTTTTGACAAATGCATAATGACACGTGTTGTTTTCTTTTTTCAGGATTTCCAGGGTAATGAACAGAACCCCCTCCATAATATTTACAGTGACCACTGCCCTGTGCCATTGAAGTGCCATGGTTACTGCTAACTTATGCTTCCCCCTTCATCTGTCCCTCATCCCAATCAATCACAGGCCAGAGTCCCAAGGACTGTGATCCTACCACCTCAGTTATCCCAGCGATGGCACCCTTATTGCCATCTGATGGGCCAGTGACCCAGCTCCAATGTCATTCTGACCATCTGCTTTCTAGGGTGGCCCCGCTTCCAACCATCCTAGCCTGGATCCCCTGAAAGCAGAGGCCCAAGCCAAGGCTAATGTGTGAGCAGTGTACAGAAGCAGGGGTGGGGAGCGGGAGGAGAGAGGCCTGGAAGGAGGGAGAGCCCATACCAGACGGGCTTACTGAGGGGGCCATGCATGGCTGGCTGCTCAGTCCCTGGAAACTCGTGAGATGTGTCTCAGAACTGTATGCCTTTGATCCCAGTGTGGCCAGTGTCCGTGTGCTTCTCAGTTGCACATGTGGGAGCAGTGAGCAGGGTTCTGTTGGGCCCACCTGCAGCATCAGTGCCGCCTGGGATGGAGGTAGAAGGTGTTGGGAGCAGATGTGAAGGGAGGCCCTGTCATGTTGCACGTGAGCAGAGATGCTTGCAGTCCACAGGGAACTGATCACTGCGGCAGGGGTGGACGGGTATTGGGGGGAGAGGATTTAGGGTAGTAAAGCACACAGGGATGGCGTACTATCGAAATGAACGTATGTAAAGCACTCAGAACATTGCCAGTGTATGGTGACCTCTAAGGAAAAGTTACCTGTGATGATGATGGTGAAGAGGAGGAGGGGGAGGAGGATGATGATAATGACATTGTTATTATATGGAGCAAAAAGAACCAAGCAACAATGTATAGACTGAGTGTGCTAGTCTCTCTCCTGGAAGCTGTCATGGGACTATAGAGGGATCCTTGATGTTGTTTCCTTATGTCGGCCAGTTTTGGGCAGCCCCTGCTCTGAATCTGGTCCCTGGCAGTTCAGATTTATAAAGTACGTGGCTTTGAATGCCTTGAGTCAAGAACGGCACTGTCCCATCCAGCTACAGCTCCCATCACGCCCATCACTACTTCATGGGCTCATGGTCAAAAGTCACATCCACTTGGTTAGTCTTGACATTTGGTGTGTCTGCAAAGTTGCTGGTAGTGTAGAAGAGTTTAAAGCTTCCATCGTCTAGAGGTTGGCACAGCTTTATTCTAACCAAGTATGGCCAGGGAGAATTGGGAATGGTCAAAACAATGCTCTTTCCTCAGCCTGTATTTAGACCAGAGTCTTGTGGAGCTGAATCTAGAGAGGAGAGCATAGGGGGTGGGGGGTGGGTCATTGAACACTTCCAGGGGGCACTGGTCACATATGAGAAAGCTGTCCCTGAACTGTGCTCTAGGGGGCACCATTCACGCTGGACTCCAGGTGAATGGTTTCCCTGGAGGTGGCAATGGCCATCTTGGCCCGGTTGTCAATGGCCCTGCCCCTTGGCCAGGTCACAGAGGAGAGCCGAGCTCTCCCAGTACTGGTGGCCTTGCTCACAGGACTCAGCAGCATGCCTCTGTCATCTGTTTTCGTTCTTTCAGGCTCTTCGCTTTGATGGCCAAGCAGCTTCTTCTGACCCCAATTATAGTCAGTAATTTGTTCCTTTCGGATGTATAAATTCTGGTACACTCTGCCACAGCACAGCTTGCTTTCATCAGATAAAGACCAAATTTGGAAAGCCGCATTGTCACAAATAAAGAGCAAAATTTCCATTGAGTCTTTTTATCTCGGCTTAATGACATGTTAAAGATAACTTATTGGGTAAAGAAATTGTTTTAAGGATATTTCCAAATATTTCAAATATTTCTAATATTCCTTTTAACATTCTGGTTGATAGCTTTTTTGTTAAGTTTATGGAGAAATAAAAACACGCCATGGTTAAGCACCACAGAAATTATGACTAAGTTGAATACAAATTGTAAGAGTTTAAAGATTAAATACGAATTATAGGGACTTAAGATGTATGTGCTCACACTATGGTTTTAAATATAAGACAATTTGTTTCTAGATCATATTAAGCCTGGATCAGTTCGGCAGACGTCCTCTTTGCAATGAGTGAGTGTTACAACAGTTGCCAGGATAATAGATATCTACTGCCTATTTCACCAAAATATTTTTTTTTCTGTAAAAGAAAGGGAAGAAATACATTTGTCGCCCATAATGAGTTTTAAAGAGGTTCTGTAAATGCGGGTGTGCCTCGAATTAAGAAAGCCAGACATTTAAATAGTTGACCTTACAGAGCACATAAATTAGAGGGTAATTACTTAAATGTTCTTCAGTTTGTGAAAGGATTTACAACAGGGTTCCTCTAAATAGCTAACTCTCTAGTGAATTTAAATTACTGGTGTGTGTGTGCGTGTGTGTGTGTGTTAAAATTAATTCCCCTTTTTTTTTAAAGAAACACACCTGTTGCATAAAGCAAGGTGTGCCAGAATTAAGACCATCTGAAGGGTTTTTCCCTTTGTTAAACATATTTTGAGGCTGCTTTATGACTCATATTTACCAAGCCTTCTTTTTGGAGGACGGGTTTTTCAGCAGCAAGCTGCAAAGGCAACACTGAGCTCACTTGGGCCCCAGAACCTTGTAATCGGGGGTGGGGTGGGGGCTGGGGGGCCCACAGGGCCCCCAGGTGCGTCCCGGAGATAGGAGCTTCCCTGGCTTCCACTGGGGCCTGAGGCTGAGGGGAAGGTGTGTGTTTTCTGCAGCCCAGGGGCCCTGGGCTGAACCCTTCTGTCTTGGGGTGGGAGTGGGAGTGGGGTGGGCATGATCGCAGATGGTGAAGGCCAGGAGGAGGGGAAAGCACTGACATTGATTGGAATCCGGCTCTGTGACCCTGAGCAAAGGTGTAACCCCTCTGAGCCTCCATTGCACCACCCTTTAGAAGGACGTGGAAATTTAGCCAACAATGAGAAACTCTTCCATTTAAGACTGATGTTCTCAGCATGTACACCTATAATAGATCTAAGTTCCATTTAAAGACCAAATCTCATGCAGGCTGTTCCTCAGGAGGCTGATCTTTTGAAATCATAGACAGTATGACCTTGTAGCTAGCTTGTCTTTCTGCCAGGGCTGCACGTGTCTCTCAGACTTGAGGCTCTCTGAGATCACTGATTTGGCCCAGAGTGTGTGCATTCGCAACTGGACCAGTTCTGTCCTTTTGGGAAGAAAGAATAACCACAGGACTGAGGTCTGAGGTCATTGTTCCACAGCTTGTGTCCGCTGCTAATGACCAACTCAGGGTAAAGTGTTCGGCATTCATTTATTAGAGCAATGTTTCTGTACCTCCTACTTTGTGTTAATGACTCCTGTCGCCACTGGGTATGTAGTGGTCAATGAGACACTAACACCTGTCCTAGTTGGGAGAGACTGCAACTGTAACAAAGCCAGCAGATATAGAATTGTTCTCGGCAAAACTGGAAAAATAACGAGAATGTAGTATGTTTTTTATACAGTCGTATGAATTTAAGGTAAAATGTTGCCTATATACCAATATTATATTTCTCTTAGTATTTTAGAATTAAAATTTCATTTCCATTATGATATAATTGTGATATCAAGTAGTGATAAAATATTTAGCAAAATGAAAATTTGGTGTGCTAGCCAGGATGCAAGATCACCCCCAATGACCCCCACCATGGGTTATTCACACGCATGTGGGGGATTGGTGTCAGGGTTAGACTGTGTGAACAGTAGAATGTAGCAGAAGTGATGGCAGTCAATTCTGAGGTTAGTTTCTAAGAGACATTTCAGTTTCCATCATGGTCACTTCCTCTTTCTTGGATAATTGGATCTGGGGGAATCAGCTGCCTTGTGTGAGCAGTCCTAGAGAGAAGGCCAGGTGGTGAGAGCTGAGGCCTCTGCAAACAGCCAAGGAAGAAACGAGGCCCTCTGCCAACAGCCACGCCAGTGAGCCCAGCAACAGGTCCTTCTGCCTCGGTCGAGCCTTCAGATGACTGCCGCTCCTGCTGAGGGAGCAACTGCAACCTCAGGAGAGATATTGAGCCAGAGCCACCCAGCTGACTCCTGACCCTTAGAAACCGTGAAATGATACAGGTTTGTGTTTTCAGCCACTAAGTTTTGGGGCAGTTTGTTAGGCAGCAATAACTAATTGACATAGTTGGAACCCTACTGCTGATTTATTTTCAAATAATGAAAATTCAAAAGTGCAGCAACTGCTATTCCATATGAAAATAGATTCTCTTTGCAAAGGAATATGGGCAAAATTATACTTCTGTGTATGGTACTATTGATCATTCTGTGCTTACCACAGACCCTAGCACTTGTTAGGGTCAGTACTGTTTCAACATATCACACGTAATTATACACCAGCTGTAACTTCAGTGTGGCCACATCTCTTGGATGAAATATCATCCTATCTTCCTTTCCTTTATCCAAATCCTACCCCTTCTTTTGGATCACAAATAATGCATTTAATAGCAGTTACTAGGTGGACAGGAATACAAGTTTTAAATCTAGTTTTCCCAGAGAATCTGAGAAGTAGAAGGAAGATTATTTTACATCTGTTGTGCAGTGTATTTATTAGTGACACTCCCTTTCATTCTTAGAAGTGTTCAGATTTAGGTAAGTCATAAGGTCACCTAGCTAAAAGCAAAAAGCTTATCAATTTATCTCAGGATCTCTCATTTTGCAGATTTTTAGGGTGGGGGTCAGGCCTCACTTTCAAGGGTGAATGAAGAATGACTAAACTTGCCAATATCTCCTTCAAGTCATAATATTTTCCCTCCTGATGCCTGTGTGGAGAGAGACAGGGCCCCTTGATCCATGGAGTTCCTAAGCAAACGTCAGCCTTGTTTTCTAAGTGCGGCCGGATGCCCAGCACGGCCACAGCAGCATCAACCCCTGGGATGAGGACTCATGAGTTCCTTTGCTTCTGTAAGTGCCCAGGAAGATGAAGTTAGACTGATTCTTCCCTTGCATCCTAGACGGCTGGGGAGGTGTCTCTGAAGGCTGAGGCAGGGCTGTTGTACTCCTGGCTTCCCCAGCGAGCCCCAAGGGACAGGCCCAGCTCTGGAAACCAATTAGCTACCTCATTAGCAGGTGTGTTTCCTGCAAGGCTTGCTCTCAAACAATCTGGCCAGTAAGCAGGGTCCCATGATGTGGGCAAACCTGGACCATTCTGGAAATCAGGGCGGATCTGATTTTAACTCTCATGGCCAAGAAGGATTCCTCCTGCACATGGATGTTATGACACGGGGAATTAGCTGCTGCTGGGGAGGCAGGGAGGAGAGGGAAAAAGAGCACAGGATTTGGAGCCAGACCACTCTGGATTTTGATTCTAACTTTAGCACTCGTTGGTTATTGACATTGGCCAACTGCTTAATATCACCAAGCCTCAGTTTCTGCCTCTTGTAAAAATGCCAACATCCAAGTGTTGTACTGAGGGTGAATTAGAACAAGTATAAAACAGAGAAGACAGGAACAGGCATAATTATAGCACACTGGCTGTTTTTGTAAAATGAACTTGAGTGATAAACGTTTTGAAGAACATTTTCAATGTTTCCCCTGTTCCCGGTTCCTTTAGGGTCTTCTCTGAGGTTACTGCCCGCCTTCCGCCTGGGATATCTTTTGTCTTCTCTTTGCTTCTCGACATCTTATCTATCCTCCAGGCCCCTTCCCTCCCATCCCTCTGGATTTCTGGTCCTCTCTCCCCATCTTTCCATCTCTATCTCTGTTCTTGTTTAGACAGAGCTCACCTCATCAAGATTTAATAATTGTATCCAGAGTTTGCCACTCTGTCCCCCTCCTTCCTACTCCTCTAGTGTGCCTTTGAGCACAGAGGTCGTGTCTTAGACGTGCGAGGGCTCAGGCTATGTGAGAAATAAATACTGACTGGAGCTATGAATGTAGAGGAAATACTTTTATTAACTGCAGCATCCAAATTCACATCGGAGAGTGCGGAGGGTCGTACCAGAGACTTCCCCGATATAACCCAACAATTGAGTGTTGATTTTTTAAAATCGAGATACATAGTTGATGACATCATTCTTTTTTCATCTCATAAAAATTTGGTTGTGAATGAATGACTAAGGAAATCTGGCCCTCAAAGTTTTTAATACTTGAATATGGTTATGGGGTAAAGAAAGGCTTATTTATGGCGGTCTTCTACTCCGTCAAACGCACAGGTGGACTTCAGGTTTCTCTGCTCAGCTTCAGGCATGGCAGGAAACGGAGACCGTGTGCCGTGGAATACAACAGTGGGCATGTCAACCAACTGAAAGGAACTTGCTCTCGGGCCAAAGTTACAAAAACTGGGGGCAGGCTGCAGACTGCAACAGCGTTTGCTCTCCTCCAAGGAAGCCGACTTTTGAAGTTAGAGGAGGTGGGGGTTGGGGGAGGTAGAAACATGTTAACAATATCCTGAGCTATAAAAAGAAAGAATAAAGATCAGGAAAACATTTTAAAGTTATGTGACAACACCTCTGGATCTAAAATGTAGCAGAAGGAACATAATTTAAGACACTCACTGTACATTACAGTTGAACTGTGACCACCTACCGATGTCACTGGCAGCTTCCTCATGACGTGTCTGAGGGGCAGAAGGGGCGAGAGCCAGGAGAGACCACCGGCGTAGCTGGGACCGACTTTTGAAATTTAACCATTAAGTTCAGTCCCTCCTACTCTACCAAAAACTTCTTTAGGGCAGGTCTGTGTCTTTTTCATCTTGGTCTTCTCAGCATTTGACACTCAATGTTTGGCGCTCAAAAAATAGTTGTGAAATAAATAATGACCAAAATGCGCACTATGACTTTCGTTCCTAAAATTTAAGTTGTAAAAAAATACATATTTTACTTTTTAATTGGAAACCTAGAATATTATATACGAAGCATTGTAAAGTCTTGCCTGCTTTTCCTTATTTCTTCCCCTCTTCTCCGAGTACAAGAGAAAAGAGTAGCTACTTATGGAAAGTTAAGTACTAAGCCACATGTCTTCATGGACTGTGTTTTCTTCGAGAAACACAGGAGCATTCACTCTAAAGTCTATGAGGTTTTTCTACTTTGTTGAAAGGTGAACTATATTCTGGGATGATTTTGATTAGTAAACAGATTGCTCTTGTTCATTTATCAATCATCCTTTGTCAGAGATTGAGGTTAACTTAAATTTTTCCAAATTAGAAAAAGATACATTTCTGTGTACGCATTTTTGTGCATTTGTCCATTTACCTTCTTCAGATAATTCCCTAGAAGACAGTTCTGTGTTAAAGGGCACACAATTTTAAGGGATTTTTTTTTTTTATACATGTTACCAAAATGCACATCCACCACTTGATCAGTTATTGATCAATTGCATACAACCAAAACCAATCGAGCTAGTTTAAACAGAAAGGAATTTGTTACCAGTGATTTGGTGCTTGCAATTATTTGGTGCTGGAAGATCTGTTCTTAGGCTGAGCCCATAGAGAAACAACTAGGCCCCAGAATTTCCTCACCTGTGTGATGATTCAGACAGCAGCTTGTGCTGTGGCAGGAAGTTGCTGAATCACGACGCTGCTGATAGTAAGTCCTTACTGCCTCCACTAAAATCTATACTGCCAATAGGAAGCCTCGTCAGGGTCAGCAAGGTTGGTCAATGGGTACCCCTGGAGTTGTGGAAATGCAGCAGTTTCAAGTTATACATCATTGTACCATTGCTCCATTCTCCTCTGGAAGCATTCCTCCCTGCGTACCAAAGCCTCTGAAAAAATAAAGCCTAAAGCTGCAGGCACAGGAAACAGATAGATTTTGTGGTGTATTATTAAGTGAAAAAGTGAGAAATGCCAACCTTACTTCCTTCCCTCACAGGCTGGACTAACATTTTCCAGCAAGAAAGAAACAGTGCCGTATATTGATTGCTGGTACAGAGCATATACTGGAACTGTAGGACAGTACCTTAACTTTGTAAGATTGTGATTGTTATGTCGTCAACATCTTTCAGGGAGTGCTGTTGTAAGGGTGAAAAGTCCGCTCATGATTGTTATCAGTATTATCACGTAGAACAGGCTATAAGCCAGGCTCCATTTTTTTTTCTTTTTAAGCCAACTGTTCATAGAGAACCTCCCATGGGGTTTGAACCTGACGTGCTTGAGTGCTGTGCACATCCGACTCCATGGCTTGGTGACGCACATAACAACCAGTTCTGGATGGTCAACTCAGGACACATGGTTACTTCTTGTCCCATAGTCAGGTATTCAGCCTCCCAGGATCCAGAAGTAATCCGAGAGCTGTTTCTCAAAAGGACAATAATTACATTCTTGGGAACATAACTTTGCTTCAAAGCCCTATGTGCACAGACTATTATTTTCCTATTAGGGTTTGCCACAGGCTCTGTACAGTATCCAACCCTGTCTTAGACACTCTGAGCACAACTGAATCTTCTGTATCTCAAGGTCCAGATGTTGCAGCTACCTGGACCATCTGGAGAGACTTCTCTTGATCTGGGCCTCCCTAAAAGGTGGTGCCCTTGTGGTTTATTTAGTAAATGGACAGAAGCAGCACAAATGAATGTAGTACATATTGCCTCCAAAGTTCAAAGAGGCCACTTTCTTAGTTGTAGTGAGTTCATGATGCAGCATATTTTCTTGCACTTTGAAGAGGCTTTCCTAATATGTCCCAGAAAACTGGAACTGCTCAACTTTCGCTATTGGAACAAGTCTTTGAATTTTTACCTTCTATCCTGGCACTCCTATGTCTCACCAAGAGATCTTGGGTAACCGTTGTCAACATTCTGCCTTATGCAATGTGGAACGATCAGGGTCTCTGTGGAATAAGTTACGATGGAGTGAGAGAACTCACATAACCCTGAGATTAGAGGGTGTGGTGTGCTTCTCCCAGGTGAAAGCAAATTGCTTCTAGTGAATTTTGGTTATTGGGAAGGGAGAAACATTTGCCATCTTTAGATGTATACCACATACCAGGATCTATTGATTTGCTTCAATAATAAAATTACTTTAAGAACCGTGGGAGAATTTAACACCAAGATCTGATTAAGTTTTCAAAAATCCAACAGTTTTCAAGACCTATTTTTCTTTTGCAAAGACTAACTGGCTGAATTCAGTGGGGTTGGGATAGGAATCAATCTTCCTGAATCCTTCAGGTCTTTGATGGTGGTCCTTATCTCCATGATTCCACATGTGATGTGTGGTATTGCTTTCGGTTTACTATTTTGTATGAAAATATGGTATGGAAATACAGTTCCAAAGGTTTCTACTTGGCCCTTCGTCATGGTATGGCTCCATTTCCAAGCATGCTATTGCAGCTATCCCCTTAGGAAGGAGGCGCTAACCACAGGATGGGTTCATAGATCTCAAACCTTGTCTTTTTAACTCTTCACTTGACTGGTGGACCACAGTGGTATTCTGGTTCCCCAGAAACTGACAGTAGCTCAGAGCCACGATCTAATAATCCCTGAAAAGTATATATATTTTCCCTTCTTTTTTAATTCTCAGTTTCTTTATCTGTAACATGGAGAGAAATATTACAGCTCCTAAAAAGTTTGTGGTGAAGATTAATGAGGTGGGGACAAGCAAAACTCTCAACAGGGCACCTGGCACAGGGTTTAGGCTGAAAATACTAGTCTTATCAGGATTCTCAATGATCATGATACCTCTTCTTAAGCCATGCAGTAGACTTTTGCTCATTTCTTCATTTTAGTGATGAATACCTCTCCATTACATTTGTTTCCTGGTATTTTGTTGTTTTTGTTCTTGCTATTCTGTGTCAACTGGCAAAGAAAATTCCACACTTTGGAAGATACATAACACTAAAATTTGACAAATTGGGTTCTGCCAATTTTTTTGGTTTGGAAAACTCAAGGTGAGATCTTTCTTGCACTATGAAGCCTTAAAGTAACAGGGCATGACAATGCTGATCAATGGTCAATGGTTTCTTTAAGGCTTCTCTACTAGGCTGCAAATTCCCTGAGGGCATGGGTCAAGTCTGATTGCTCACTGCTCTGGCTCTGCTACGAGCCTGGCTCTACTGTGTCCTCAGTAAGTATTTGTTGCTTGAACAAATAAATGGCTTTACCAGGATATCTCTTCAAACGCATCTGATTTGCCTCTTACTTCCCATGCTTACTAGCTTCCAACTACATCAAGCTTCTTGCTCTTCACTGAATACTCCAGGATATTTATCCTTCCGTGCCTTTTTGCATGCTATTTTTTCTTGATGTCATGTCTTTCCTCTTCTCCGTCAACTGGAAAATGGTCATGTCAAAAACTTCCTTCAAGAAACCTTTCCAGAGGGTTCGTTAGCAGGGCGAGTCACTCTCTCACCTATGCTCTGATAATGTTCTGTGTTTGCTCTTACTATAATCCTTGTTATGTTGAACCTTGCTTGCGTGTGCCCATGCCTGCCTTCCCAAGTAGACTCTGCCCCGCGTGGTTCCTGGCACACAGATGTGCAATAAATGTGGAATGAATGCGTGAGGCTCAGTTCTGCCTTCAGTTGTGGGAGAACAGGGACAATACATTTTCCTGTTCAGGGAGAGGCAAAAACAGCGCATATCACTCTTGATGATCTCTTCCAGCTGCTGAACAACCAGAACGGAACTCTTTCTGCACAATTAAAACTCCTCGACTATTGTTTCCACCAGGTGGCAACGTAAAGGAAGGATGACTCCTGATTTCCAAGGATCATATCGTCTTGTTGAACAGTCTAAGTTGCAAACAGAATGATTTTAGACATGGCTTAAATCTGAAGGAAGCAACTTCTATATTGGAAGAATGTGAACTAACTAGACAAAGGAGGAAATTCCATAAAAGGAAAGGGTGGATGGGTGGAGGAACAAAAAAGCTGTCGGCAGCTCTGAAGAGTTTATTTGGTAATTTTCTTAGTCACTTGCAGATAATGGAATCAGAGGATAAGCTTCTTGATGCACCATATAGAGGCTCCTTTCAAATAAAGTTATGAAATGGGCATAGCATTTCATTTCCTGAAATGCATCCATGCAGGTTAGATAACTCATTAAATATAACTTTAATTTTCAGGATAAGGTTTTAGAGAGCAAGAAAATCTAATTCATAATTTTATTAATTTAGAAAGTTCCCTGCCCCCCAATAGGACTAAAGAAATGTTGTAAGGAAGTCAATAGGAAAAAAAAAAATCCCAGCTGCAAATAATAGATAGGTGATTTTAGAGACATGGGAGAAAGAGTATAGCAGTATTCCTCCACTGAGGAGCTGTGAATGTTGGGGTAGTTAGAAAGGAGACAATGCTGTGGGGCAGGCATTTGGAGGTATGTGGCAGTGGTCGATGGCAGCACTAGAAGAGAAGAACGTGGCTGAGAGGGTTGGCAGAATAATTAAGGTAAGGAAGGTGGAGGGATGGGGAGTTGCGGAGAGGCAGATGAGGCATGTGAATGGGCCAGTATTCTCAACTTCTACCGTTGAGATTAGACTAATAAGCCTACAAAACACATACAGGTGTGGTCTACATATACGTAGTCTCAAACAATGAAGATGGGAAAATAAGCACAAAAATTTATTACCATTATTATGACTTGGTTGTGAAGCACCATGGTGTATTGCCAAGATCGTGGAGGCTGGCTTCCAGGTTTCAAAGTCTGACCCCATTCCTTCCTTGGACAAGTTACCGAATCTTTCTGCCTCTCAGTTTTCTTATTGATGCAACAGGTAGGACCATGAAATCAGGGCTGTGACATGAGTTAAATGAGTTAACATTGATAAAGCACTGAGTTCATAGAACTATTTGCCATTATTATTATGTAATGTGTGGAGCTAAATACATGATGCGTAGTAACTTCCATTGATTTTGTCTCTACCCCAGGGTGTGGCTATGATTACATCAGGAATTGACACTGGGTTCTTACTTTTTAACTTTTCTGGGAAATTTGGTAACTCAAGGTCTAAGTTTTGCTAGTGTTTAGGTGCTGAAAATATAAATTTAATAATGAAGTAATAGATGATTTTATTCATTTAATTTTTAAAATGGTATCATACAAGTCTTTTTACTTTCGTCCAGATTTCACTCAATTTATGTCTATTGATTTCTTGTTAGGTGCCTGACACTGTTCTAGATGCTTGGGAGACAAAGATTTCTGATCTCCGAATAGATTTCTGAAAACCAAACAAAAATTTGCTACTTTATACTTTTTACAAGCAATTCATCTGATGTGGGGCTGATACTGTAAAGAAAGATTATGGAAAGTAAAGGTTAAATATTTTAAAAGATATGATGCAAAAATCAAAATTCCATTCTCTGAAATGAAATGGCAATGTGTGATGAACAAAAACAAACCTTTATGTTGTATTTCATCATAAAAGTTATCCAAATTTATAGGTTCTTACCAGATGCTAAGATTTAGGATCTTTCATTGTGGAGATGAAAGCACAGAAAAGGAGGAGAATGAAAGTAAATAAGATAAAAAAAAAATCCTGAAAGAATTAATCCTGAAAGAATAATTAAACCCAATAATTGAAAAATACAAAAGACTTAAAATTTATTACAAATAAAAATGAACTGCTTTAATGAAGTCCAGTGCTCCTGATTTCTCAGTATAAAAATCAGGAATTACAATCACCAAAAGTCAGGAGAAGACAAAAAAAGTTAATCCATATGTAGAATTTATAATCTTCTAAGCACTGTTCGTGTTCAATCTTATCTAATCTTCACATTCAACTTTCATTTCTTCACTTAAGAGGAGAATTGTATTCTGTTCACTTAGGAGAGAACAAGGATTGGAAAGGGTGAGTAACTTTCCCTGGATCATGGAGTTAGAATGTGCTGGAGAGAAGACTTGAACTTGCCCTATTTGCTTCCAAAGCCTAAAGACGTTTTTGACAAATGACATTCATTCCCATGGGACTGCCTAAAAATTATATTTGGCTCTTAAAATTATTCATTCTCAATTTATCATAGTTTCATCTTCTTGATGTAATGGTCTAGCACAATGAGAAATTTCCCATTCTGCTCCTGGTGGGGACTGGACTAGCAACTGAGCCAGCACGCTTTGCATGCACTCATGCATACATTCCTCAAAGTCTCACCCAGCACCATTCCGTTAGGTGCTCGTTTAGATTTTGGTGATATAAATACAAATAAGACAGAATTCCTGTTCCCAAATGCCTTTCAGTATGGTCAGGAGACAGTTACTTTAGCAAATAATTACGAGATAGCAAAATATGTCAAAGTGATTATTACTAAACTCTTTTAATTCAGTTCCCTGAAATTAAATGGAGAGAATACATTTTAAGTGCTGATCATATGCAAAGAAACAGTAGTTTCAGAAATGACCATGCTCTGGAAAAGTGGCATACATATATACGACACAAACAACAAGGACAACAGATGGATGCCTGCAGACCTGGCATTCTCATAAGGACAAAACTGGCTGAGCCTGACATGGTGTTTTAGGAAAACCCTAAGAAATTTGTCTGTGTAGTTTTTAGCAAGAACAAAATTTTCGCCTGAGTTTACCAAAGGCGAACACGTTCAGGTTGAGAGATCAATGGAGCTATTTCCAGTTAGGACAGAAGTACAATTTATTTGACTCAACCCAAAATTATTAGGTTGAGTCAAAGTCAAAGTTGTGACTCAAAGTCAAAGTACCTGTTATCGGATCATCAATTTAGAGTATTGGTGTGTCCTTTATTTATTTATTTATATATATATGCTGCTCTAACAACAAGTCTTGTCTCAAGGCATTAAGGGATATTGAAACAATATTTAGTTATGAATTGATATATCTCTATTTAATCAGGAGACCAAGTAATATCCAGAATTGTTAAATTAGATAATTGCACGCATAGAGTTAGATGTAGCTACTATAAGATTACTGATCTAAGCTTACGTTTTTGTCTGGAAGATTAGTTCTTTGCATCTACTGCTCTGTTTTTAATTTTAATTTAGTTTTTAACTGGGTTAACCTGTATATTAGGCATTTAAGATCATTCGTTGAATTCCAAGTCATACGTCACCATATGCTAATCAAAATAAAAATTATAGGATACGTTGTATCTTTGGAAAATGGATTTATAAATATGCATATGTTTAAGTAAAGCTATATGCTATGAGCACTTTCCACGTGGTGTAAAGGCTTTATTAAAAGAAACTCTTGAAACACAGGAAACTCAGGTGCATCTTCATTTCTGAGATCATAAATTCCATTGAAATCAGATCTGAGCCAATTCACTCAGATCAGATTTGCTATCAACTCCACCTTTTGCTCCGGGACACTCTGTCCAGTTAGGGGGCTTCCTTCATTAGTCACCCTGCATCCAGCCAGCCAAATCCAAATCCGTGGAGGAAAAGTAATTAGATATTTTAAGCAGTGATAAGAACATCACAAATAATCAGTTTCGATGGTATTACTAGTTACCTAGTCAAGGAAAAGCCTTTAAGTGCAAGAATTTATTACAGAGTATCAGCCAGCCTATTGGGCATTGATTCTTCAGCAGGCACGGATTGCTGGGTTTAAAGGGAGACCCGTAATGATGCTCACCTTTAATGTTTCCCCTCAGATAAAAAGAATGTGAGTTGCCCATAAAAGCCTGGGTATAAACAATTGAGTGTCTTTATGGTTGTAAAGATATATTGTCAGACTTTTCACAAAAATAGGAAACAAGCAAACTGCTTGGGAGTAATTAGACATAATCTGATGCATGCCACCTCATAAAGGAGGAAAAGCTAATTACAATTACAATACACCGCGCTTAGAAACATATCTATCGTGCTTGTTTTAAAGATGTTGATTTCACCTGAAAGAAAAGGACTACAAAGGCATTTCTGTGTAATCAAAACAGAGATCATCTCCTTGTACTGACCATATTTAGTTCAACTTCTAAAGTTCATGGCAGACAGCAGTTTAATCCACTTTAACCTTTGGGCTCCTTACATATTTAAAACTAACATCGCTTAAGAAAAAACACACATATCCAGCCCCCTGCCCCCACCTGGAGACAGAACAAAATGCAATAATTTGACACAATAGTTTAACCATTGTTTCTCTGAGAAACATATATATTCTTTAACAGATGATACATGCAGTTTATCCTGAAAACTGAAACAAATCACGAAGATCCAACAGAACTTTCATGCATGCTGTCCTCAGGATGAAACACGGAATGTTCATTACAGTAAGGAAAATGACACCAATTGGAACCAAAATGTACATTGTGACAAAGTAGAAAAATGGAGATGGATTAATAATATTCCCATTATTCAGGTTGACTTTGAGTTATTAAGATGCAATATAAGGCAAAAAACTTCCGCCCTTTACCCCGAGTTAATTTTCTTTTAATTTGATCTGGAACGTGACTTCTGTGTTGTATAGAAGATGCCTGAAATTAAAGTTTAAGTAGAAGAAGGAAATTAAAAGAGCTAAGGGAATGACCGTAACTGTGCAGGAAGCCGGCCATGATGCATTTCCTCTCTTTAGGGCGTGGCTTGCCCAGGGAAGACCCTGGCAGGGGTCCAGTGGTTGTAGTTGCTACTCTTGCAGGGAAGGAGGGCACACACACACAGGTAGGCACTTGGGGGACAGTCCCGTGGTCCCTGGCACTCTTACCCCCTGGTATGTGGATTCTTTGTCCAGTTAGGAGGAGAGCTCTGCAGGAAAATGCCATGGGACCTACTTCTGACCCCACGTGGCTTCTCTGTGATGCAGCCTCTGTACTGGCAGTGGCCTGAATCCAAATCTGCTCCCTGGAGATGGCAAATCATTGAACATATATTTGGTCTAAAAATGTAGGTTTCAAAGAAACTTAGTTTTGGAATATGCTAAGATATTTTCTTACACTAGAACCTTCTCTTTGTCCCAAAGATTTGTCAAATGGAATTGAGGGCATACACATCAACATGCACATTATTGCCAAAGTAGGATAATTCCAGCATGATCTTGTATATTTTGGAGAATATACCAGCAATGTTGAAATAAGATGCTGTCAAAGTTGTTGAGCACATAATACTCCAGGTTTCCTCCCATAAAAAATTTAAATTTAGAGCTCACCAAATTAATGTTTTATTTTAAGGCATAGGAAAGATAAACAGTGTGTCTCATCAGTAGTTGGGATGCGATTGGATAACATATCTCAAGTTTATCAATTACTGAACCAAAGGATGCACACAGTTTCTCCAAGTTTAAATTTTAAAGATTTAAGTTGACAGACATAGTTTCATAATAAAGAGCTACAATAAAGCTTTGGTTGAGTTTGCAACAGTGTCAAGATATGCAACAATGACCCTTTTCAAAATATCACAAGCCTTATTAAAATATCAGCCAAAAATTTTGTACATGATTCTTTGATTTTCTTCAGCATTTATGTTCTCAAAATGTAAAAATTGTAGCAGTTACTCTGACAGTATCACTGAGTAATGAGAAAAATGGAGTTTTCTGTAAAGCAATGGCACCACCCAAACCTACGTTAGGTCAAACCTGAAGACTTTGCAACAAATGGGGATTCAAAGAGCCAGGCCACACTGTGAAGGCACAGGCTTCCCGGGAAGGGCTGCTCCCCACCTGGCGGACCAAGTCTGCATCAGATGGAGATGCAGACAGGACTACTGACGCTGGAATCTGGTTTTCTCACCAAAAGTCACATAAATGGGAGGTACTGGAATGATACACGCGCTCTCTGCTCTCTGGCCCTCGCTCTGTGTGTTCTCGCAGTAGAAACAGCACACGTATAATGCAACAACCTTGAGAGAGCACAAACCGCTGAGAAACGGTACCTCTGTGCTGCGGCGGCTCCTGAGCTTTCACCAGCTGCCTGAAGCTGCCCAGACATGTTCCAATGTTCATCCCGTTACGACTGGCAATTAAACAGTGTGACAGCTAGGAGACCCCAAATCTGATTCCATCCTCTTCTCCTCTTGGCAGAACCCAATTCGATTTTTTTTTCCACTAAAAAAAATGCATACATGCATATAGCTGTCTACGTTTGAGTATGCATTTCTCATGCACCTAAACAAAAGTGACAACCCTGTACTAATAAAATATGGATTCCCTACCATGAAAGTAAATGAATTTTACAAAAGTACAGATTCTCCATGGTTATTTTAAACAACTATGTGTTTAAAAATACACCTATTTTGGTATCATCTTTTAACTGTCTTGTCTGTCTACATATGTTGGCACAAAACTTCCTAGTTGATTAACCATTGATGTATAGCGAAATGGAACATGAGCTTTAAAAGACTCAAAAGAGTAGTAATCTGGAAAAAAAGGATAAATACCACTCAGTAAATACGCAAGTCTATGACATGATGCGAAGAGGAAATATAAGAAAAATCTGTAAAGGGTTATCAAATATAAAAAGAACCCTGAAAAGGAGCACATGGTGTGCTTAAGACAACTCTGTGTTTGCTGAAATGAAAAATGCATTTTAGCAAGGGCCTGGTGGGCTGGACAGATCGTCAGGGGAGCTCCAAATGGAGCAAGAATGACCAAAGTTAAGAGACCTAATGACTCATGACATCTTCCCGTAGAAATAAACCCCTAGATGGGAAAGGGATAATAAATTTTAAAATCACTCACCAATTGGCAACTCAGACTTTGCTTTATTAGTGCGGACACATAAATTTTATGTGATAGTTTGTTGTATTTAAAGACAGTGTAAAACTCTCATTGCAAACAGTTGTTTACAGTGCGTTTTTCAGCGCCGAGCTGTTTTAAAGCTCAATTGTGCATTTTGCAGATAAAGTGGGAAAACTAACTGAAGGCTGTATTGTAAGCAGTGGTTGCCGTGGAAACCCCAGTTTCAAGAGCTGGTTCTCCATTACCACTTAATTTAGGCTTCCTAATTGCATTCCACTAAATCGGTAGCGACAATATCTGCAGAGCAAAACTGCATGCCCAGTCTAGCGCAAACCTCTTTGAAACAGGCTTTTTGAAAGCCAGGAGCTATAAAAACTCAGCATGACGCGGAGCATATGAGAAACCTGTAGTTCAAATGTACTACTGCTTGCTTTCTCATCCTTGGTAACGTCAGTGCGCTCCACACCAATCTATTAGTGCAGTCTACCTTAAAGATCATAAAGCTCTGCCATGTGGAAACTCAGCTGTCCAGCAACACATTGGTGCAAAATAGATTTAATTGTACTCCCAACCCAGTATCATGTCCATCTTATTTTACTACACACCAGCAGGTAGCCATGCACAGTCTCACTTTCCTTGAACTGCCCTTGCTCCACAATACGAGGAGAACAATACTTTCTCAGCTTAAATTATTTGCCGCTGTTGGGCTGAGCGGAGAGCTAGACCGCCCATATGTGACTTGAAGAGAGGCTTGTCAGAACCACTAGACATAAAAGCATTGCAATTATCGACCACACTGCTTTAATAGAGGAGGCAACTAATATGATAGTGTAAGTGACTGTGCCAGTGAGGAGCTCTTCGTCACTGTCAGATTAACACTTGAGTTAAACTCTTGTAAATCAGTCACATTATGCTGCTGGTGGAGAAATAAACACAGACCTATTATGCTTAGGATTCCAGAGGGTTCTTTCTGCAAAAGGAGTTACACTGGATGCCCTATTAACCTGAATTTTGTCGTGTTTATTATTTTGCAATTGTTAATGTGGGTAACGTTGGGAAGATTTAGGTTGCCTGTGGTTGGATTCCGAAAGGGACGCATACGCCTTTGGTGGCAAAGGAGAAGGCCAGCTTGGCTCTTTGGCCGGGCACGGGAGTGCACGGTGGGCACCCTGTGTGACGTCCAGTGGGAGAGAAAGCCAGTTGAATGCTGACTGACAACAAAATCTCACAATTCTCATTTTCTCTTTAAACAAGAATCGCTTTCAAGCAAAACGCCTTGCTCTCTTGGAGTACAGGACTTCATGCCAATCCACAGTGAAGCTCATCATTTCCTTGCTCAGGTCCTGAGGATTTGGCATCTATACTGTAGGCGAAGAGACTCTTTTGCTCCAGAGAGACGAGTAAACAAGTGCAGCATTTTATCCTCTCCCTGGCGTCGGTGCGTGTTGCTAAAGAGCCTGGAAGCTGCTGCCAAGCGCTCCACTGTTGTCTTCTGTCTCCCAAGGCTTTGAATGCCCTTGCTCTCCCAACTGCGAGTCTTCTGCAGGAATGAATGGGGCATTTTCCAGGACAAGACTTTATGAATGAGACAGACTGTGTATTACAAGGCAAGAGGTTCTGTGCATTTCCTACATTAAAAAAGCAAATGTTAAGGGCGTCTTGCATCTCTGTTCTAGTAGTAATGTGGAGGGGAAGGGAAATAACCTCGCTGATAAGACTTTGCCAGAAAGTCTTCCACTGAGTCGTGCTATAAAGGGGCCAGGCATCTAAGAGCCCTGGCTGAGGTAGATTTTGACATAGGAATGGTGCCTTTCCAAGGTGGTGGGGAGGGGTTACCGCTATTGGACAAGTTCCATCTACAGGAAAATAAGTCCACTGCTGTAGGGGTGGCGGGCTGCTGTGCAGTGGCAGAACAGCATGCTACCTTGGCATTAAAAACGCTGACTCATGAGGCTGTGACTGGGAATGTGTTATCTTAGAGACTAAATCCCACAATATAAAATTATGAGTTTCAGTTCTGGGATTTTACTTATCCTTAGTTGAGTAGACCTAATTGGAGTATCCATTTCCAATGCCCTAGAGGTTCCTTAAGAAGCCTAGGCATCCGCTTTGAGTTGCGAATAGACTTTTCAAATTCTGATGCGCCTGGATGCCTGGTGCTTCAATATCTGTCCGTGTCCATTTCTGTTCGCTTCTTCCTCCCTGTGGATGGAGAACAGTAAATGAGCATGTTTTCTGTAATCACCTTGATGTTGCCACCCTTCAGTTAAAGAAAGAACAGCTAACCCGCTTCCCCCACCTTCCTTGCCCCTTGGTCCTGGCCGCTATCGCCGTGTTCTTGCCTGCAGAGCCCTCGGGAGCAGCTCCCAGAGGAGCCAGTGAGGACCGAGAGCCAGAAGAGTAGAGGCAACTTTGTTCCAGCATGAGGTTCTTGCTAATTTCCTCTCACGCTACCCTCATGGAAACACCTCTGATTGTATCTGTTTTCCCACTTTGCCACTGCTTATCTCTGATCCACTTCATGAAACTAATAAAGTAAACGACTACTGTTTCCTTCTCATCCTTAACAAGTAATTCCAACTCTAAAACTTCTTTGATCTCCTCTCCATTATCCCAAAATGAAACACCAAATCTTTGGGCTCGAAATCTAGCCTTGTTCCAGTACATAGCCTAGGTACCCCGTGGAAAGAAAATCTCAGCAGCCACAGAAAATGATTACCACTGAATTACAAATCACAGAGTTGCATAAATAGTTATGAGGGAAGATTGCAGGATAATGCTGCTGATAGAATCAATAGCATCCTTGATAGTAATATACTCAGGAGTTCTGTATATTATCTATGCACTGAAATGTCAATATAATAAAATCTACAGAGGAATTTATATCAAGGTCCATTCTCTGTTAATTCCCAAGTGAATAATAAATCAAATTTGGTATTTCAAAGATCTTCTCTAATCGACTTGTTTAAGAAATTGGTTAAACTGGCCCTCACGGATGTTAAGAAGCGTTTCTCTTGCTTTTAAAATTTATACAGCATTTTAGCGTATTACTCATGATAAAGGAAAAAACTGATATTTTATGTATTCCATAAGTAATTAGGGCTCACATAACTATATTTACTAGAAAATGTTTTATATTTATATTATTTCTCTTTGAATCCCTGTGCTAAGTGCCCCAGAACATAAGAGGTTCCCTATAAAATGCTTTTCGAATAAGCAGATATACACTGATTGATCTTTCTTTATTTTTTGCCGATCACTCCTCATTTTCTTTGTTCTTTCTGTCTAACATCTTTTGAATTAATTACTCTGTGAGTTTTCAAATGTTAGGTAGCAACCGATAAACATTTTTGTAGAAAGATTAAAGATGCATTTAAAGTAGAAGCCTTTCGAGATCCTAGAACGACACCACAAATGAGGCCGCTATAGGTCTCATTGTCATGTCAGGTATCTTTGAAAGTGGAGAGAATGCTCTCAGCTCACTAGGGGATTGCTGATTAAACCCTATTAACACAAACACTGCTTTCCATATACCTCTTTACAAAAAAAAAAAAAAAAAAGATTTTAGAACTCCACATCATGGTCTGTGTATTGAATCAATATTTAGTATGATAAAATGCCAGGAAAATAAACATGTTTCTTCTTCCTCTTTTTTTTTTTTTTAACAAATCCTAATACTATGTTTGTTTGTTTTTAAAAAGTATTTGGCCTGATTAAAAAAAAGAAAAAAGAGGAGATACTTCCTATGTGTTTTATGCACCAAAGAATGTTATCAACATTGTCACCAGGTACCTCTCTGCTCATGGCCCAGTGCTGGGGGCTAAGTCCAGTAAAGCAGCCAGAGCTTCATCTGGCGTGTTGTTAGGGTTTTCAACAATCTGGCCATTGTCTTTAAACTAAACCTAAATTATCAATTCTATTTGAAACAAAAGATGTTCAAGAAATCTTGTTTCAGTGAATTTTGATTTGCTTTTTTAATTTTTGGAGAAAAAACATGGCGTGTAGGCAGGTCAGGTTATACAGTTTGTGGGCCCTATGCAAAATGAAATGTTAGGGCCCTTTGCACAACAATTGAGAATCTTAACATGGCAACAGCAGAACATTGAACCAAGCGTCGGCCCTTCCATGTGTGGGGCCCTGTGTGTCTGCCCCTGAGGCTGGCCGGTCTGGAGGTAAGTTGTACCCCACCCCCCTTTACTAGCTGTGTGCTCCCAGGCAAGTTAACCTCGCTTAGCTTTTGTTTTCTGGTCTTTCCAGTGTGGTCTTTAAAGATGCCTTTCCTCACACCAAAATGGTTATTGTGAGCATAAAATGTGAAAGTGTTTTGTACATTTTAAAGCTTGATGTAAAACTATGTCTTATAACATCATTATTTTATTTTATTTTTTTAATTCTCGGATTGTGAGTAAGGTTGGAAATAGACAAAATTATGATGTAATCAAATGCCATATTCACTTTTCCTTCTCTGACCTCAGAGTGAAATGCCTTGACAGTCCTCTAAGTCTCCTTGGGCTTTAGATCCTGGGAATACACCATCTTGTTTTCCTCTGAAATGAAAAAAACCAACCACCTTCTGCCCATTGTCTTAGGTCCCTACTCCCACTAGTCATTGGGGCCTGAGAGTAAGTCAGTCTCCAAGAATGTATACTGAATTGATCGTGTGCCCGGGCCTATAATCTAATGAAGTCCCCGTGAGCCACTTTTATGAGCCCTAATAGCATAAACATAATCAACTCCAGTTGAGCCCTCATTAAGTCAGAATAACGTGGTTCTTCCCCCAGACTCAGGTAGGGAAAATGCCTGGTGACATGAATTTAATATTTCTCTTCTGGGAAGCCACAGCCACTTCTCCCATTTGAGATGAGTAGCTCTAGGTAAGAGTGGAGGCACCTCAGCAAGCCCCAGCCTACTTCTGAAGGTCTCTGAAGCAGCCCCCTGACCAGAGGGCTCCCTGAGGAAAGATGCTTCCACTGCATCGAAAGCAAAGAAATCAGACCCAGCCCTCCTTCTGCCAAGACGCTTCTGACCAGATTGGCTCAGCAAATGGAGATCCAGGAGCCTCAGAGCTGATCTGATTGTCGACTGCAGTAGCTTCCCAGACTTTTCATAGAACCTCGTTGTCGTGCGGGCTTGGTCTGAGGAGGCCCGGTAACCATGTCAAATGTCAAGTGCCATTTCAAAAACCCACGTGAGCAAAACCCACCATACACAAATCCGAAAGACAAACGTTAGCAATCTTGTATCATAAACAGCTTATACCATTAATAATAAAGAACTCCTAGAATTGGGGGTAAAAATGATGAATGATTTGATGGTAAAATGGGCAAAAGACATCACAGGCAGTTCAAGAAAAAATGAAAAGGCCCCTAAGTACTGAAAAGATGGCATTTGATATTTGTCAGCATAATTTGTGGGTGAGACTGTGAGGAAACAGGCCCTATCATCTATTGCTCGTGGAGATGTAACATGGTCCAATCTCTAGAGAGAGAAACTAGGCAATGTCTAGAAAAATTATATATGATTTCATCCTTTGATCCAGAAATCTCACTTCTAGGAATCTATCCCATGGATACACTGCCAAAAATACAATAAGACATATGCATAAAATTATTCGTTGCAACATATTAGTATTAGCAAACGGTTGGAATCAACCCAGGGGGCTCCACTACCCGGGGCTGTGAGAACAAACAACAGAGCATCCACACAATGCACTTCTATATGGGCCCCCCCAAAAGGAATGAAAAAGACCTCTGTGCATGGAGAGAAAGCTGCAAAATGTAGAACAGAAACCTTTCGCATACGAGAGGCAAAATAAATACATTTCCCTATTCACTTATATTTTCAAAAGGCCACACCAGGGAGATAAACCAAAAATAAGCACAAATCTTTGTCTAAAGGAGAGAGCAGAGGGGACAAGATGGACACAAGACTTCTCTGAATCATGTCAATATTTTGCAGATTCCCCAAAATACACAATTTAAATTTCAAAACACACTGAATGAATGATCCTATGGTATGTCAATTGGTGACATAATCACACAGAGAAAAGAATTATTTCAAGTAACTTTAGAGGACGTTATTTAACCTGTGCATCCACAGTGGAAGATTTTGCAGGGACAAATAGAGCTGCAACACAGTGTTAAGCTCCATTCAGTAATTTTATTATTAGTAGTGATATTGGTAATATTACTTTGTGGTTGTTTTACGTATCTTGTGGACTGAAGCAAACGAGTACTTTGGAGCCAATATTTTCAGAGTAAGAGAAGAGAAATACAAATGTGAAATCAAAGGAGATAAACAAAATCCCTGAAATGTGAATTGAAAATTTCAGTGTTAACTCATGATGAAAAAAAAAATTATGGATGGATATGGGGGGATAAAATTGAGGATGTTTAAGGATACAAACTTTCAACGAGTCATAAATAAGCTGTAGTGATCTAACGCACAGCAGTGTGAACATAGACAGCAATATTGTACTGTAGGCATGTAATGTGATAAATATCAATACAACGGCAATCAAATCACAATATATAAATGTATCGAAGTAGCATGTTGTAGCTTGAATTTACACAATATCGTGTGTCAAATACATTCAATAAGAAAAAGAAAAAAAATTACTAGCTCTGCCTAGAAGCAAAGGCAACTCTGTAGCAATGACCATTCCTAGTGCCTACATGGTGGTCTCTAAATATTATTTCCCATTGAAAGAAATCAGGTCTGGGACAGAAGATATACAAATGAACCAGGACATCTTGGTATGTCAGAAAGGAAGGAAGCTTTCCAAGACTAGTATGCTCACGTCACATCAAAATGACACACTAGACAACTGAAGGGCACCACTGACCACAGATAGAGCAATCTGAGCATCAAAAAATGATGATTAATAAGTTGAAATACATGAAATATGAGAAAACATGAACTCTCAGTCATACTGAAAGTGAGGGGCTAAAAACCACAAAACACATCAATGAACAGACATATACAAAATAAAGCAAAACAATTTGTTGGTAACCATTCCAGGAAACGAGGACATCAAGTCCCTCGTCTGAACATTGGCAACTAAAGGAAAAGAATCAAGCATTTATCCTGCTTTTTTTTGCAGTAGCCCTAGCTGATGAAGGAAAATTCTTTACAAAAAATGTGGAAAATTCGACCGAATTAGAATGTCTGCATTTTACAGCGTATAATGAATGACCTGACTTAAGTAAGCACAGGTCATCAATGGAGGAAACCATTAGATGAAAGTGTGATGAGAACTTTATGGTGGAAAGATTAGGCTGTCACCACCTGATCCGTCAACACATGATTGTGATTGATTGTTCTTCCAAAGATGGCCCTGATAACATCTCCCATCTTATTTTGCATGTGACCTTGTGACTGCCCCATCAAGAGATAGAGTCTCTTTCCAATCGTTTTGATCCAGGCTGGCCTTATGACTTGTTCTGACCAATGGAATGAGGTGGAAGTCACCCTACGTAACTTCCAAGGCTGGGCCTTGAGAGACCCACAGCTTCCATTTTTGTCACTTGGAACACTCCCTTTTCAAAGCCAGTTGTCTCACAACACTACCCATCGTGCCGTGAGGAAGCCCAAACTAGCCATGTGGAAAGAGCGGCCACATGGATGAGAGCTAAGGAGTCAGACATGAAACCAGCCACGCTCAGCCACCAGCTGAACTCAGTAGAGCGAATGATTCCAGCCAATGCCACATGGATAATCCTTTTAACTATTTGTATGTGTACAGCTTAATGGCATTAAGTATATTCACATTGTTGTGCAACCATCACAACCATCATCCACAGAACTTTTTCATCTTCCCAAACTGGAACTCTGGCCCCATTAAACAACTCCCACTCCCTCCTCCCCCAGCTCCTGGCACCCACCATTCTCCTTTCTGTCTATGAATTTGACTGCTCTAGGGACCTCATGTAAGTGGAGTCACAGGGTATTTGCCTTTTTGTGCTTGGCTTATTTCACTTTGTATAATGTCTTCAAGTTGCATCCATGTTGTAGCATGTGTCAGAATGTCATTCTTTTTAGAGGCTATTCTAAATGGTAGAATCTTGACCTGATGGTAAGTCTGAGGGGTGAGGACACAGACAAGTGTCGGTTGGTCTCTCTTTGGGGAAAGGACACTTTGATGGAGGTTTTCGGTTTACATTGCGGAATTAGTTGACTATTTTGCTGCTCTCTGAAGCCAGTGCAGGCTTAGTTTTTAGAAAAAAGTGTTCATAGAATTTATGAGCCATGGAAATGGGAAGAATTTATGAGGAGTCCTTGAAACAAGCATAGATTTGGAAGCACTGTGTTCACAGTTCATTCAAGACTGCTCTCAAGAGAGCAGAGAGTAAAGGCAGCTTCCCAATGCCACACGCGCTTCCTCCATCACGGCTTTTCACCATTTGCCCGTGTTTCTTGGCATTCAATATGCTTACATATGTTTCAAGATAATTTTGGGTCATGAAAGCAAATATTTACTGGCTTATTAGCCAAATAAAAGGAAAACAAAGCATGACCTTCTAGGGTTGAACCTATATCTAGGATGTGAGTTTAAGGAACAAGAACTCCTTCACATGGAGATCTGAATTGGTTGAGTACGGACGGGCCTAAATGTATAAATTCTGTGGGGATTTTCCTGTCTCTCTCTACATTGCTAATATTCAAGAAAAACAATGGTGTGTGTGGAACCCAATGAGATTAGACTAAAATCCAGAATAAATAAGGATTTTGATACCATCCTTTCCTGACTCATGTCTTGCATGTTTTAAATTCTCTTGGCCCCATAAACACATTACAACTAATTATGGCTGAAGCTCAAAAGGCTTGGGGGTTGAGTACATAGTGGATTCCAAAGCATGAAAGCCCAGCTAGATTTCTTCAAGTTGGCAAGGGCACACTCAGACTCGAGGGCCAACAGCACTGGGGAGGCGGTGAAGCAGTTTGCAGCCAAATCCAGGGGAGGAGGAAAGAGCAATAGAAATCAATCATCCATCATCACGTCATTAAAACCGCTTGGGGTTTTGGTTTTCCTTTAGTTTGTCCATTTATTGTAACAGCTGGAAGGGTGAGCTCAGCTGACTTGAAGATATTTTGTAGGACTAACATACTTGGTGACAACTCAACTGTTGGAAGCTTAACAAGAGCAAAGATTAAAATCATAGCTAGAGATTTGAGAATTCTCTGACATCATGGAGAAGAAATAGAAGTTTTTCTTCTTTGATCTTATATGTGACGTTAGTGTGATCAGTTATCAGTTTTGAAAACTGAAACGCAACAGCAAAGAGCAACAGGGCATGGGGCTGGGTAGAGCACGTGACCTGCCGAGGGCCTGGAGCTTTGAGGCCGGGGTGGGCTGACCCACCAGGCAGGGGGCCCAGCGCCTGTGGCCCACAATGCTTTCAGGGGCTCACAAAAACGTTTGCATTTCTTTTAAATTCAGAAGAAAAAAATGAACTTTTGAGTCAAAGAAAATGTTTAAATATATAATATTTGTTTTTGTATCAACACAATTGGAAAATATAATTTTTAATCTTATTTTTCTGGAGGAGAGGTCCTGTGAAGACAAAATGTCTGGGGCCCATGAAAACCAGAGTGAGGTCCTGTGTGAAGCTCTTGGCATGTGGTTATATGTCGTCTCTCCACCCTCCTGATACCTCTACTGACATCTGGGGCCTGGAAGCAGCCCTGGGGGGTTGGGCAGTCTTCCTTGGTCGTATGTCTTTTTGCATTCACTGGTTCCATATAGGAGATTTAAATAGAACAAGCGGGATGTGGACTTTGGCCATTTCCCTTGAGATTCAGTTATTACGAACCTCTTTGAGTTTCTTTCCTTTTTGAGACCAATATCCTTCTTTTCACCCACTCTTTGGCCTGTAGTGGGAAGAGCAGACCCTCTTTTCTGAGAGAGGAGTAAAGGGATTCCCAGTTCGCAGGGAACCTAACAGCCAATTCCCTCAGGCATCTGGAGCCGCTGACAGAACTGTGACTCTCTCGCCGTATCTGGTCGTGAAGGAGAGGGCAGAGTTAAAACAACCCTCTCACCATGCACTAAAATAGAAACCAATGACTTGTGTTCCAATTCTAAATCTACCACTTACCAACTGTGTCACCTTAGCCCTTCTGAGTTTTATAAAACAAAAATAATTGTAAACATCTAGTCACCTTCTGTAGTTGTTGTGGAAATCAAATGAAATAACACAAGTGATGTGTTTTGTAAATTTGGCAAGTTTTATCCAACATAAGGACTATGAGTCATTTCACACATTATAACTCAGTTTCTCTACAGGTAAAATGGGGAGAACGACCCTGGCCTCAGAGGAGGGCTGTGTATAGAGAACTGGCTAGCATGACAAAGTGTGCTGAAGACAGTAAATACTCCTCATGGTTGTAAGTCATTGTTAAGCCGATGAACTTGACCTGCATATCATCATACAGAACAGAGACTCTAGTTGGGACTCTCCAAAAATGTATGTTGGATCTAAAAATGTCTACCCTGAAGCAAAACCCTCACAGTTAGCCCATCAGAGGCAGGGGTTTTAATTCTCCCCAATGGGATGCTGAGGTGGCTCTCGGGCATTGACCTTGGTTGATACCACTCTGGTGCACACCTGCTTCAACACACTTGAGTCCTGCCTATTCATCTTTAGCCTGTGTGCATGCACACAGGCCCTTCCTCATTAAATAGCTACCCCCCCACCCACTGGCTGGGTATGGCTTTGGAATGGGTCATGGCAATTACCCTCTTCTCTGGTCCAGTCTTTGACGTGCTGCCCAGTAAGCACTGGAAGGAAAGGCAATGCCTGCCTGCTAGAAGGGCTCAGCCCCCAGGAGAAGACAAACGACTTCATGACCCCCTCACCCTGAGGTTAGTTAGAGCTGCAAATCGAGAATGGAAGAGGTCAAAAGGGGACACGATCCATCTCCGGAATGGGTAAGAGGATAGTAGTACTTGAGCAGGAAGGTCTGCCCAGGATGGAGTCCTATTTAGTGCATCCAGGGGCACAAGGCCACTGCACATTCACATCAATTCAAAAAAATGCAAACTGTGTTCTGATTATCCGTCAGTGCACATTTTTTGGGGGGAGACACAGACTAAATATGGATAATGATTACGTTAGACTATCATCCCTGACTCTTGTTTATGCCTGTTTCCAATAACTGTTTACTGAGTTCCCCTCGGAGCCAGGCTCTGTGCCTGGGGATGGAGCTGAAGCAAAGGCAGCGTGATTCCTCTTCCCAGGGAGCACACATCTCCATCAGGGACAGACAGGGCGCAGATGAAGAGGTGAGTAGACAGAACGCCCACACTGTGGGAAGTGGTGTGCAGGAGACCCTCTGTGCTCTGCATCCTCCAGCACCCTGGCTCTCTCCGCTCCTGACTTGCATCTCTTCTCCACCTTCACACTCGGCTTATGGCCAGCTCTTATATTTTATTGATTAAATGGAAGCCAGCAGACTCTACCTACCGCATTTTCCCACCACAAAACTTATCCATCTACCTGCACTTGTGTCCTCTTTCTCTTTCTTTTCTAGAGGATCCCCCAGGCTCCAGCTCTAGATGCTCTGGCTTCTTCTTCTTTTTTTTCTTTCTGACAAAGAATCACCCTGAGCTAACATCTGTGCCAATCTTCCTCTATTTTGTATGTGGACGCACCACAGTGTGGCCGCCCGGCAAGTGGTATATATCTGCACCTGGCAACCAAACTGTGCTACTGAAGCGGAGCGCACCAAACTTGACCACTAGGCTCCTGGCCCCTGCTCTGGCTTTTTAAAGGGCTCCATGTCTTCAGTTCAGCCCACCTTGCATTTATATTCCATTATTTCCAACAACATGCACACATACTTAGTACCTCCTACCCTAAAAAATGACATTTGCTTGATCTTACATCTTCTGTCAGTTTCTGCTCCACTTCTCTGCTCCTCTTCAAAGTTAAACTTCATAAAATTATTGTTTTCACTAGGGCTGGCTACATAAATTTGTAGAGCCCAGTGTAAAATGAGAATACAAGGCCCAGAGGGGCACTGGGAAGTCAATATCCCCTTCCCGGGGCGGCTGCTGGAATCCCTGGTGAGAGACGCCCCTCAGGGAGTGGAGCATGTGCGCCTGGATGCTTCTGGACCTGGATGGAGGTGGTGAAACGACCTCATTGAGTTGCCTGCCCAGTGCTCCATGGGGTGATGGCCATCACTTGTCCTCTCCTGCAACACTGCAGGACCACTGACCCCGACAGTCCCCACACCCTCGCCCAGGCCCCACTGGAGGTTGAGAGTGATGGTGGATGTGGGCCTCTCCTTGCCTCGCCAGTGTGATGAAGGGCAGCAGTGGTGGGGAGGCAGGAGGGGCAGGCCCTGCAGGAACTGGGTGGGGAGTGGGGGTGTGTACTGGAGGCAGGCAACCACGACCCCATACCAGGGAGGCTGGAGGAGGCGGGACAGTGCGCAGCTGAGGTGCCAAGCCTCCAGTGCGTGCTCTATTGCCCGTCAGATTTCACTCATAAAACCCCAATTCAAAGATAAATTGAATAATCAAACAAGACGGTAACCACACGGCATTCAATTCCAAGCGCACCTGCACTGGTCACATGCTGTCTGCCTTCCTCCTGGGGGTCCTCCTCAGACCATGTGTCCGGGATCCTGCTCCCCACTGCCCTCGAGTGTTCTTATCAGGCCTGCCAAATGCAGGGGCTGCTCTGTCCTCCGCTGCTGTCAGACTCAGCCATGAGCAGGTTCAGCCGCTCTGGAAGCTCTAGAACTCGTGGCTTTTGAGCCCGCACACGCTCCTCTTACCTTGCTCAGCCTGGCTACTTCAGAACGAGCCCAAGCTCCATCCCAGGCTCATCCCTGGGCTCCATCCCAGGCTCATCCCTGAAGCTCCATCCCAGGCTCATCCCTGAGGCTCCATCCCAGACTGATCCCTGGTCTCCATTCCAGGCTTATCCCTGAGGCTCCATCTCAGGCTCATCCCTGGGCTCCATCCCAGGCTCATCTCTTCTCACTGGCATTCTCTCCTTAGGTGTTCCAATTCATGCCCTCGGATCAGATGCCACTTCACACACATGACCCTGCATTTTGCAATCTTGCCTGGAATTGGCTCCATATTCAGCTTTTCATAGCTGATTTTAGAGTGTTTCAGCCTGCATTTGTTGTCCTCACACTTTTAAAGCAGCGACTTTTATTCTGTAATTTGGGTTTGGAACTAAGTCAGACATTTTCAGGGTTTTGCGGCTACAGAAATCAAGAATGCGTTCTGGAAGGTATATTTCTTGGTGTCCACCGTGGTCATAGTGATGACTCATGGCTTCTCTTTTGTCAACTGGTTCCTTTAGGGATTCTAGACAATGATTTTAGTTGAAAATACACTTAGGAGTCTCGATTATATGGCTTAGGGCTGGAAGGTACCTTAACGATCCTTGGGGATCCCAGAGTTCTGCTGAGGAGCCCAGGGGCTGCAACTGGGGAGTCCGGGGGAGGCTGACTGGGATGGATCCAGCAGTTCCACTTGTATTTGTTTTCTGCGTTGCAGTTTCACATACGATTTCACCAGAAGAGAGCACCTTGCAATAAAGGGAGCATAAGTGACTTGCTAAAGCCGCACATTGATGGGTGGAGGAGCCAGGACTAGAGCTTTGATTCCAGGTTGCTCACAGGGAGTTTCAGACTAGTCTCCATGCTACTTACATATGTACATACACAGGGATATCCATACATACGTGCAAACATATATACAGCTCTGTAATACTGAAATCCATTTTGAGCTGCGGAAACTTAGCCGTCATTTCTCTCTTGAGCATTTCTCATTTGAGGAACACATATATTTGTAGTTGTTTTGGTTTCAAAGTTTGGCAATGACCTTTGAGCAAATGCTGAAAGACTTGGAGAGACTTGATCAGTGTCACGGCTCCTTTACCAGGCCTGACGTCTCAGGTCCCAGAACTTGCACAGAGGATTGGAGATCGTCCAGAATTCTTTTGCCAACAGTGGATCCAAGGAAGGAAATGATCTACCGTCCTACCTGAAGCTTGGTGGGTAAAGCTTAGGAGCTTTAAAAGGGACACCACGATCATTCTTACATACTCCTCAATCTTTTGAAATGTTTTGTTTACTGTCAGGATGATATTCCCAAGAAATGCGTTGCCTGAGTTGGTTATGTATTGAAGTAAAATTGCTTTTACATTTCCTAAAATGAATGATTAGGCAGTGCGGGTGAATGGGAAGACTTTGAAGTCAGACCCAGACGAGAATCTTGACTGGGGCATTTCAGCAATGTCATTTGTCCACGTTGCTTTACTTTTGTAATATGGATAATTTAATCTTCTTCATATACTTATGGTAAGAATTGATTTATTAAAAAATAAGACGTGAAATATGAAACATAGTGGGTACGTAGTAACTGGGAGGTATAACTCTGTCAATGATCAAAGGATGAATATCTACCTATCTACACACACACACACACACACACACACGTATTTATAAAATTTTCCATATTATATGAGTTATTTTGTGTGCTTGAGGGACGTTCTCACTATTTGGCGTATACACTTGGAGAAAAAATAGTTTTTAATCATGATATGAACTCCATTTATTTACGTATTTATTTATTCAACAAATATTTCTTGAGCAAGTATCATAGCTAAGGACACTATATTCAGGATACCAGGATAAGAGATGGTCTTCATACTTTGGGTGCTTAAAATCTAGTAACAACACATGATGCTTTGATGTAGCTACATGATTTTTTTATTTATCTTGAAAATTTCAAATGTCAGAAGCAAATTTCTCTGCAAACTAAAAGACAGTTTCTGATGAGTGTTGAGGCGTTTTGTCTTGAATTCATATGATCAACTTGATGTCTCTGCTGTGTTAGGAGATACTCATGAGACAGCTGAAAGGGATCATATTAAAATAGATTAGGTGATTGTAGTCAGTGTCTATAAAAAGCTATAATCTAAAGGCCTAGAAAGTTTGTTTCTATAACTACTAAAATGTAAATGGACATTCAAATGGAGCATTCATATTTTTAGCCAAACATGGGTTTTATCACATATAAACAAACAAGTAATCCAAGATTGTCAAAGAAGTTGTTAGAAGTATAAAATGACTAATTAAAATAAGAAATACCGGTCTTATTACCCTGCAGTGGTCTGGAACTGAACTGAATGCTGTTTGATTTAGGAATTATAGCAATTCATGTCTTAAGGGCCCTGGAGTCTTCATCAAACCATGGAAAATACGGCACATTAACTCTGGAGACCATACACAGAGATGCTAAGCTAAGGAACAGTCTAACCAATGGAAATTCCTAGAAGGGGAGTCATGCTCTTCTTATTGCATTCCATTTTTGATCCACTTAGTTTTGGGTAACCTTTGTTCAACACACATTTTAGTCAAGTTCTTTTTTCTGAATTGGTGGCAAATTCTCGTATTTTAGAAAATCACCTTTTCAACAGGCATATTTCCTGGTTCTTCCCTAGAGGATTTTTGTGGACCTGAAAATGGACAAGGTGACTAGAAACCTGGAAAACTGGATCAAAGGGCAACGTAGCAAGCCCAACACCACCTTTGGGAAATAGGGATATCAAATTACAAATTTTACTAGAAAAGAAAGGTGAGTTAAGGAGAAATTCTTTGTGTGAAATCAATCAACAACAACAAAAAATGGAGTGTATTTCTTCTTCAAACTAAAGATTTACATTCGGGTCTTGGAAGTGATTTCGCTCTGCTAGTCCCCACTCCAGAATGTGGCTTTTTAAGGTCTAATTTCGATTTTAAAGGACCCGTCTCGCATCGATAAAGAGGTTTTGAAATTCTTTTGGTGGACTTGAATTAACATTGGATAAAATTTCCCCACAGATATAGATCTTCCATTATACTCGGCAAGAGATGTAACAAATGAAAACAGAGTTGAGCCCACATGTGCGTACTCCTCACCCTCGGTCCACCTTCCTTCCTCCCTCCCAGGTTGCTGCTCTCCTTTCTCTGTTTCCCTTTTCCCTCCCTCCTTCTATATTCCTTTTATACTGATATTAATAAATGAATATTTCATTTGTAAAATTCTTTTTTTAAGAGAATTGTCATTCTGCCTCTTCTTTCTGAAATAAATCATAATTTTGATTTTTGGTTAAATTAACATTTTTTAAGATACGTGATTACCTGTTAGAAGTTCTCTTGTGGGCTAAAAATCTAAGCTTGTATTGTCAATGTAATTCTCCAAATCTCAATTATTTGATATATCTATATTTATACCAATGGGTGATCAATAATAGATATCAATTTTGGAAAAGAGGAAACTCAAATTAATCTATTAGAGAGACATTTTAAAAATTTTCCGTTGAAGTCTATGGATAATAATTCCTATCAGAAATGAAGCTTTACTTGTATTTGACTTGGGATTTGCTTATCAAATCAATTCAACTTATCCACCGTTTATTGAGTGCCTGCTATGTGATATATAAGGAAAAGAAACTGTACCCATATGGCACACTTTGGCATAGCATTCCAGGAAACGGGACATACCTTCCTCCTGACATTAACCTAGTGTCACTTAAGAATATCACACCCTGGCGTTGTGGAGCCGTCCTTTCCGAGAGAACGCTTCTGCGTTCTTCACAGGACACATCATCACGTGCCACTGTGGGGAGGGGGAGATTATGAACGCGGCACCAGGCGCCACAGCAGGTTGAAAGGTCGTAGTTCAATTTCTCCGTCTCTGTCTGTGCTCTGCAAACCTAACAACACCCCACAATTTACTGTCCCGACATATGGTCCACTGGTTACCGACTGAAACCAGAGGCCCAGAGTCAATGCACCTGAAGGAGAGAAACAGCTGATCTCGTTTGGTGAACACCACTATGTGAGTTACATCTATGGTGAGGGTTCTTGCAAATTTTATCTTTGACTTCAAATTTAGCAGACAGTACTTTGAAAAAAATCACTTCTTCAAATTTTTTTCTTAATTGATTCACAGGTGAAGTTTTGCATTTTTAATTCTTGTATTATTTAAAAATATCTGCATATGTTAAAATTTCCCTTACACCCAGAATTCAGTTAAAAATCAAATATAAGCAGATATATGTAACAAGAATGTAGCTATGAAAAAGTTCAAGCTCTAGAGTCCAGCTGCCTATGCTTGGATCCTGGCCTATCACTGACCAGCTGGGCAACTCTTGGCAAGTTACTGACCCTCTCTGTGCTTCTTCAGGATGAGGTTGGTGATAGAGCTCACTCCTAGAGTTGAAGATTAATACATGGAAAGTACTTAAAGCAATTCCTGGGACATAGCAAGTGCTCAATAAATATCTTATTATTATTATTTGTATAGTATTATATTATAGATAAATTTAAATCTTAATGAATATAGTCAAATTCAGTCTCACAGGGACACTTTCTTTTGAGTAAAGAGGAGGTATTGCCCATGGGGAAAATAACACGAACTGAATTAATCATCACCAACAGCAAATGATATTTAAAAACAGGCAGTTAGCAGACAACAACACATGGAGGACAATAGTTCTGTCATGACTTCTCCTATTTTGCTGGTAATTTTTCTCACTGTGCATTACTTCACGACACTCTGAGGTCCTGAATCTTAAAGAAGCCTTTCTCTCCTTATTTTCAGCATCTTACCCTTCCACCAACTTTGCTTCTCTGTGGGGGCCTAGGGTGGTCTCCTCCTCACTGCCTCTAGTTCCTTTGGGGTCCTTCCCTTGCTCTAGAAACGCTTCTAAAAATGCACCTAGTGTCTGCACTGCTGCTCTGCCCTCCCTCCCTTGCGGATCTGGATCCAGCAAGGACAGCAGTGTTGGGTGGAGCTTGGAGACCATGGAGCTGTAGGTGTTCAGCTGAGGAAACTGAGGCTGAGAGAGGATCTGACTTGCTGCTGATCACCATCCGTGGCTAAGCACTAATGTTTACTACTAAGTTTATATCAGATTGTTGCGATGAAGGAATTGGGTTAGCCACGCGGAGAACTGGGACTGGACAAGCTCCCCATCCCAGTTTTCTGAATTCTTCCTCAGAGCTTTCTGCATCAGCTCCTGCAGCTCTGCGGACGGGGAGTTACTTGGGCCTTGGATTTTTGTTTTTGCCTTCTCACAAAATTGCGTATTGGCGAACGCCTAGTGCCTTACAGCAACCACAGAAAAACAAAACAAAGGAATAGCAAGGATGGCACAGCACCGCAATCCTCAGTGAAGCCTCCTTTGCCCCTGCAGAGCCTCTCAGTTCAGTCGCAGCCCCAACATGTGCTCTATCTCTATTTGCATCTGTAAGATTAGTACCTTCGTAAGGGAATACTATTTTGTTTTGCATTTGACGAATTTCATAAATGCAAGAATTCTGTCTCTTAATAATGTTTACATCTATACCCAAGCCACTTTATGAATATTAACAATTTTTAATTGTTTAGTTAACACAACGTTAAAAATCATATTTTAATGGACTCTGCCAACCCAAAGAGACACATTGTCATGGAGTGTTAATTGAAGGCCACTTAGGAAAACACCAAACGTCTATAGAGTCAGTGCTTACAGTTTTTATTGTTCTTTTCCTAAAGTTTAGAGAAACATGTTCAAAACCTCATTTATGCTCAGTGTCACTTAATGCCATGACATGAATGTTCTAAGGACAATAATTCAATGTCTTCCCACCACAGGGGCAGGGAAAACAACTCCTAAGATGAATTTGGAAAGAGAACTGGGCCACACAAACTTACCAAAGCCAGTGCCCAAAGATTGACAGTTGATCTGCGCCTGTAAATCAACCGTGCTGAAGTGGACAGATCTCCAAGTGGTGAACACATGTCCAGAATTTATCACATACGCTTTCTGAAGAAATGTACCATGAAAGCTTTGGTGCCCACTGCAAAAAACCCAAACCCAAATCCAAACCAAACACTTAAACTACATTGATATCATGAGAATAAAACTAGATGTTGAGGCATAAATACTCTGCCAGAGAAGCTGATTAAAATGATATTAAAAGAGCCCCATATTTTTTAATTGTCCTCTGTAGACTTGGCAGTTTGAGTGGGTGTGTGGTGAAAACGGGCTCCATAAGAATTCTATCAAGATTGGAAAGGAAGAAACCAATTTTACGGTAACTGGTAATGAGTGAACTAAAACCTAAGTTGGAACATGTGGACACAGAACTACGTTTAAAAGATTTTTAGTTTTTGAGAAAGGAAATCCATTGCAATAAAAGTCAAACAGTCTCTTCAGTTGACAGGAAGAATTCCTCTCAGTTTTCTACGTGCGAACGCAATCATGTCACATCAAATTATCCAACTAGTTAATAAAAACAAATTTCTTTGAAATTGCATATTATTTAAGTCATCCGAAGAAAGGTCAGCCACCTCAAGTGGAGTTTGCTGGTTCCCAGTGACAATGGAGCTTTCGGCTGGGTCTGCTGTGCTGCAGGTGTCTGGGTGCCAGCTGAGCCAAAGGAAGCTGGTGACTTCAGTGACTCACCTTCATGAATGGCCTGGACTCTTCCTCCTTCAACATGATGAAAATGATCTCTGACGAGGCCAACATTTAGATACTCCTGGTGGTTAGAGCTTCTTTGGACCTCCCCATGTCTCCCCTACAAGCCCACGGGTAGCCAAGTTCAAACACTTGCCTTATCTCTAGATGTCCCTCCATGTCATACGTGATTGACCTTGAACCGGTCTTGCCTACAACTTTGTCCTCAAAACACAAACGGTGCTAGACTCCTCAGTGGAAACCATTTACTTCCTTCTTACTTTGCACTGTTTAGGGAAGCTGCCAAAAATGTGTTTTTTGTTTACTGGTAATGGGTCTTGTTGGAATTAAATCACTTAAGAATGTGTCTATTGCAATTAAAAGAGGTATAATGTTTAGATTAACATTGTAACGTAAGGTTAATCTGGGAGCATCAGTTTACATGAGTGTAAATAGGAGCCGATGAAATGATGAAATATTCCATATTAAAACTGTAGCTTTCTAGGAAAATGTTAGTGTGGTTAGTCTCCCCAGTACCAGCCACAAGACAATGTAAGATTTACTGTTAGAGTTAGTTTCTGTAATGCCTTAAATAGTAGGTAATAAAAAAGGTTGCTCTATGAAATTTTCCCACTTGAAATTCTAGCAAATGTATTGACTACAGATTTCTTAAGATCTGATTGTGAAGAAACGCTAAGGAAATGGTTGGGGGAAAATAAAACTAAGTATTTGGGTTCAAATACTTTGCCAGAAGTTTTGATTAAAATCATCCCGGTAAGGAGAGGAGGATCCTGGATCCAAGGATACATTCCATCCTGCAGCCTGGGCCCCTCTCGGTAGGCTGTTGTATATGCACGTGTTGACTTAGGGCCCAGTGTCCACAGCATTTATTTCTCTTTCTTCTCAGTGACTTGGGTTGACAAGGGGCCTCTCCCTCCTGCCTCTGGCTCGTTTTCATTCTACCTTGCACAGCTCGCTGTGCGGAGAAGAATCCTCGAGCACACATTTCTCACCCTGCTGTCCTCAAGTGAGCAGTCTTTCTGCTGCTCTTGTTCCCTTCCCCAACCCTTGGTGTGTCCTCTGGAATTGCCATGCTCCACCATGGGCAGAGCTTATATTGGAAACACAATTTTCATCTCTTCCTTCCAGTTCTTAACATGACTGGGCTCTGTCTTTCTCCGAAGATGCTTGATTTCCCATTCATTATCCTGTGGAGGTCATGCCTTTCACACTCAAGCACATAGGGGCCAAGCTGCAAGAGGGAAATCAAACTTCTCATTGCTCCCTAGGGAATATTTTCAAATCAGTTCAATAAATATTTGTTTCATGCTTATTATAGCCCAGATACAAGGTGTTACAGGCTGGGGCGGGCACGGAGAGTAGACACAGAAATACAGAGAGTTCTCGCCATTGAGAAAGTTGGGTTGGTGGAAGAAAGCCATGGGTGCACAAATCGCTATGCAGGATAGAATGCGGGAACGGAAAGGATATTTGAAGGCTGTAAAAACCATTCCCAGTGGAAGGGAGGAGAAGCTTGAGAGAGGAGTTTGCACTTCCAACGGGCCTTGAAATGTGCCATTCTTTAGCCTCCCTGAGACGTCTCAGCCCTCACTCTCCCTTGGCCGCCATGCCCCTTGGCCAGCGGACGCCCCTCCCCTTGGAGGGCTCAGGAGGGGCCGTCCTGAACTCGCCTTGCTCCTTCCACCCGCCGCAGTCTCTGTGGTCAAAAACGTGCTGCTGTCCAGCGGACTCTCGGATGGAGACGCCTACCAATTTTCAGCCAGCTACTCGTCTCCCACCTTCCAGGCACGCATACGCACACCGCTGCTCCCCGTGCTCAGGCTCCTAGGTTTGGGCACCTGAAATCAAGGTGACCCTCCAGTAGCTCCTGCTACTGCTCGTAGCTGCCTGGCCAGAGCAAGTGGAGAGAGTGCTGATTTCAGGTGCCCAAGTGCAGCACGGCCTTCTCCCTGTTCATTTATCCTATGTCTGGTTGTTCACAATGATGATATGCCGTTCTTTTTTTACTCCTCATTGCCTCATACCATGGCAGTTATTTTAGATCTTTTACTCTCCTTAACGCCAGTTTTCACCCCTAGCCAACTGACTCTGAGCAGCTTACCTTACTTCTATTAAGAGAACTGAAAACACCTAGAAAGATCTCTTTTTGTATTTTTACTCTTTTTTCTTTTTAAAGATTGGCACCCGAGCTAACAACTGTTGCCAATCTTCTTTTTTTCTTATATTCCTCTTCTTCCCAAAGCCCCCCCGTACATAGTTGTAGATTCTAGTTGTGAGTGCCTCTGGTTGTGCTATGTGGGATGCCACCTCAGCATGACCTGGTGATCGGTGCCATGTCAGCGCCCAGGATCCAAACTGGCGAAACCCTGGGTAGCTGAAGCAGAGCGCTCGAACCCAACTACTCAGCCATGGGCCAGGCCCTACTCATCCTTTAAAATATCACTCAGTCAACGCTTCTCTCCTGTTGCAGAAAATGCCACATTAAATATAAAAGTGCCAAAATATATAAAAGACAAAGCAAGTGGTTCATTTTCAAAATCTAAATAATTAATGAATCAGTAAAATTAAAAAAACCCTGTTTTCTGCCTTTAACAAAGAAAAAAATACCCAGTTCATTTCCATAAGAATATAATAATTTCAATCATTATGCCAGCTATTCTCATTTTGCAAACCCCTGAAAATCTTTTAAGATCTGATTACAAAGGTAAAATGCTTATTGAAAAAATTTGGAAAAGTACGGAAATAATGTGAGAGAGAAAATAATCCATGAAACAACACAGTGGAGAGTGTAACGTGGGACCTAGATGGTCTAAGGTTAGACGTTGGCTACTTAACTTATTAGCTGAATGATTTTAGGCAATTTAAGTTCTTTTCGCTCTAGTTTCATCATTGTTAAAATAGGGATCAAAATAGCAACCATCCTGTGAATTATTTTGATGACTAAATAAAATAATTCATTAAAAGTTTTGTCACATTCCCTGGCACTTAGGAAACCTTAATCAATGTAGTTTTTATCCTTTCTTCCAATTTTTATGATATGCTTACATATCATATACTCGTGTAAGTATTTATAAAACCAGGGCCATGTTCCATATAACGTGCTATGGCTGCTTTTTAACTTAGCATTATCTTGTCAGCATTTCCCTGAGCTATTTCGCATTCTTTGAACACATGGTTTTTAATGGCTGAAGACCATTATGTTCTATGGATTTACTATAATTTACTTAACTAAATCTCTATTGTTGGTTAATTAGGCAGTGGCAATTTTTTGCTATTATAAATAGCATTGCAATGAACATCCTTGTACATAATTCTTTGTTTGTTTCTCTGATAATTTCCTTGGGATAAATTCCAAGAAGTGTAATTATTAGGTCAAAGGATCAGAACATTTGTAAGAATATTGATCCATGTGGCCAGCCTGCTCTCCAGGAAGTCTGCCTACTTTGTATTCTCCACAGCCAGATGGAGGAAGTCTCATTTCATCACACCTCAACCATCGATGGATAATGCACAACACCTGATTTTGGAGATGGCCAGCCTGGTAGTAACAGGAGCCCTCAGAGCACTTTCCTGTGTCCATTTTGGCTCTAGGAATGAGTTTGGGGTGACGTTAGGAGAATGCACCTTTAGGGCAGATTCCCGTCGGCAGTTACTCCCTGAGTACCACAATGAACTGGAGAGTCTTTAAGATGCTTAAATATGAAACATTAAATGCAGCTCTCAACAATTATTTTACAGACAAATATTATAATTATTTTTCAAATGTTTATAAAAAATAATGTTTATTTGGTAATTAATCTGCAGTACTTGACCTCAGAAGGTTCACCTTCTTTCCAACCTCCGGGATGACAGTGTGTCCCCAGGAACTGAAAGTGCGCCATGGCTTCTCCCACACTGAGACCCCTTTTTTTTTGAGGAAGATTAGCCCTGAACTAACATCTGCCACCAATCCTCCTCTTTTTGCTGAGGAAGACTGGCCCTGAGCTAACATCCGTGCCCATCTTCCTCTACTTTATATGTGGGGCGCCTACCACAGCATGGCTTGACAGGCGGTGCCATGTCCACACCCAGGATCCGAAGCAGTGAACCCTGGACCACCAACGCAGAACAGGCAAACCTAACCGCTGCACCCCTGAGACCCTTTTTTAACCTGTCCCATGTTTGGGCACCAACTCTGGGTACGTGCCATTGGGTATGCCTAAGAGTTTGCTCTTGACATTTAAAGGGGGATCAAAGGGAAGTGTTTTTCACTCTGAATGCCCTGCTTCCCAAGAATCCAGGGTGGGGAAAGGAGTTGGAGATGGGATAACTGAGCTCTGGAAAGCTGACCTCACCAAAAGATGCTGGACTTGCTACCTCCAGATGCCCTAACTAGCATTTTTGGGCCCCTCTCACCATTTGCTCTTTAACTGGTAAGGTTAACATAATAAGTTATATCCACCATTGGAATGGTGCATTGTATATGACTATGTATGTGAAGTGTGTGTCTGTAAGTCATGGAGGTTTTTTCTTTGAAAGGATGTGTACTGTTTAGAAAAGAAGGGACTTATACTTGACTCTGTGAGGTGGAAGTTGTAGTTTGTGTTGAATCTAGGCGTCTGCACTGAATGGGGTAGAAAAGAAAGTCCTTCATTTGCCTGTGAGTGTGATGGCAATTAACACATTTGTCTGAACAAACGAGAGGCAGTTTCTCTGTGCTATGGGGAACTGATTAGAGCCATGCATGCTCAGAGTGAAAAGCGGCTGGGGGAGAAGGGCCGTTGGTATGAGTGAGGACTGCCAGCACTTGTGCTGGGCCAGACAGCTGACAAGAGACTGGAGTAGAAAGCAAATCATTCAGGATGGTGGAAATCCACGAAACATCCCATAGCTGAGATGTTGAGAAAAAGGCAGAGCTTATGCAAATACAGCTCACTAATAGATTGGTTTAGTGAAATGGTGGTTTTAAATTAGATTTAACTGGCTTAACTTATTTTTCACGTTGTCTTGGTCACAGGTTTAAGTTTGTTCTGTGTATGTAGTTTTATTTTTTTTAAAATGGCCCCAGTTAGATATTGTCTGTCATATCAACAGGGATTAATTTTAACTGAGATCCTTGGTGATAGGCATGCTGTGCTTGCAAAGCGTAAGGACTGGTGTTTTCGTATCGCACCGTCTTTGTTGGGTGTAGGAGTGACTAGCTTAGCACTGCGAGTTGTCTAAGTTTTGGTGGCTTTGTGCAGCAAATCCTCTAGAAGACGTGCTGCTTTGCCAAACACACTCTTTGATTTTGGTTTAGACTGTGCTGTGATTCAATGGCTGCTTGGGACAATTGTCTCTGTCAGCATGCGGCATGTCACCCAGGCAGATGAGAGCACAGTGCTGAGCAGGCTCTGTAACTGGAATTCCCGTGAGTCAGTCCAAGCTGGAACTCAGGACTCTGATTGCCTCTCTCAGCCTTGAATTTGTGCTTTTGGCACGTGAATCCTTCTTGATTCTTATCTTAGTCTGTAAATAGCACAGAAATTGCACATGGAAAAATGGAACAAATCATACTTTCTTTCAAAGGGCAAATTAAACATTCCATAGAATAAGGGAAGAGTTGTTAGCGGGAAAAAAAAAAAAAATGCACCCTTGCTCAGGCCAGTGTGAAAAAAGAACGGAGTCAATTGGACTCAAACTCAACCTTAAAGAAAGTTTTGAGCATGTGCCCTTTTTTCTTTAACCACCCTCTTAGCCCTCCTGCCAAATATCAAATCCTAAGTTTTCCGAAGGTTTGAAAATATTCCCATTAATTTTTTTCTCTTATAGCCCTGTATTTACCAGGGCTTGAAATGGAAATACTGAAACCTAGTAATAAAGGGCACCATGGTATTCCCGGCCTGTCTGAGGCCAAGCATTGCTGGCAAAACTCTCAGGAAGTCCCGTTCCCATCAGGCTACAGTGGGGTTTGCAGTTATAGACTGTTTTGAAAATTCAGGTAAATTTAGAATAAGCAGTTTACTTAAAGACATGGAGTGAGCTGTTTCTTTGACTTAAAAAATAAATAAATTTGCGGATGAAATTCAGAAACTGTCTTCCTGAAAAGAGAGAGGAATTGTACCTTCTGTGAGAATGACCTTAGAATGGGAGGCTCTTCTCATTCTTGTGTAGGACACACTGGGAATGTCAACCACGATTTGGTGAGGGTTCACGAACACATGTGGGTCGTTGCTCACCTGTGGAATTCTGGAAAACACCTTTCTTATTCCATCCACAATGCCTTCAAGAGGCAGCTCTATGTGAGCTCCTCAAGAAGGGATATTCTGATTCGCAGCACATGGCACAATCTACAGCCCAGTTGCACAGTCTATAGCAACGTTCGGTTACCATTGCTCAGTGGATGACTGGATCATTCCAACGAGGGAAGGAAGAGTCCATTTGGAAAGAGGATGCTGGCTCTAGCACTCAAGATGCCACAGTGCAGGGAGGCTCGGTCTTGAACACATTCGTATAGCTGGTTAGTGGTCCAGTTAGGCCTGGAGTCCAGATGTGTCCTTCCATTCTGCATCCCTTCACCAACCACACCAGCTCAAGTCTTTCTCAAAGATGTGACCGGCTCCTTTACACATTGCTCATCTGATTCTTGCCCTTACTTTTACACCCACCCCCTCCCCTGGGCCACTTTTTTATTTTTAACAGTAGCACCACTCAAGTTTCCACCCTGCCCAGCCTGTATCTCTTAGTTTACCCTAAGCTACCTTTCTTCAGCTCCCTCACTCTGTGCCTCTAAGCAGTCTCGTCACCCACCTGTCCTTCCTCTCCCTGGGAGGGGCTGCGCTATTCCTTTCTAGGGGAGGCACCTTCAGCTAGGGTCTCTATCCCAGCCTCCCCCACCTTTCGAGGGTGCGGGCCCTCTCTACCTCAGAGCCCTTCTCCGGACAGGCTGTCCCCCAGCACGAGGTGGGGGGTGCTGGGACCTCAACTCCTCTGCATGGAGAACTCTTCCAGCACTTCCTGCCTCTTTCGCTTGTCTATTACTGCTCAGGGACAGCTGCCTGTAATAGGTAAATTAGCATGTGAAGAATAAGCTCATTTCAGAAAACGTGGGAAAACAAATCATGCAATAAAGCAGAGTCACCAGAGTCCTATACGCCACTTTGGCTAATTTCCTTTTTTCCATAGGTATTTGAAGATTAAAATCATAATCCTATGGAATAAAAAACCCAACTGTATATGCTACTTATTTGATTTAAAAAAGTGTGCTATTTGTAGAATACGTGAATAATGTAGAAAAGTCTAAAGGGGAAAAACGTCCCAGAATTTCATCTGCATTTCAGTGTACTTCTTTAGCGTCTTTTTTTCATGCATATAAAAAGAGCATACTCCAGGGGCTGGCCCCGTGGCCGAGTGGTTAAGTTCGCGCACTCCGCTGCAGGCGGCCCGGTGTTTCGTTGGTTCGAATCCTGGGCGTGGACATGGCACCGCTCATCAAACCATGCTGAGGCAGCGTCCCACATGCCACAACTAGAAGGACCCACAACAAAGAATATACAACTATGTACCGGGGGGCTTTGGGGAGAAAAAGGAAAAAAAATAAAATCTTGAAAAAAAAAAAAAAAGAGCATACTCCATGCACCAGTTTTTGAGAATACCTGGCATAGGAATGGACACAGGCTCTACGTGGAAGAGTCTGCAGAGCAGAGTTTAATGACGGAGCAGTCACCCCTGGGTGCCTTGATAGAGGAGGCACCATGAGTTGAATCCTACAGTGAACAGACTAGAGAACATAGAGAGTTCTAAGGTGGAGGACTATAGAAACTGAGGATGGCGTGTGGCTCAAGAGCTGAAGGAAAGACACTCGAGGGTGATCACGTGTACCGTCAGAGAAGGCCCAGAGTCGTTTTCTTTTGTAGCTTGTCATTCCCTCTTCTCCAGAAGTCGGCAATTGGCTCATGTGTCTGAGCGGCCTCCCATCCTACTGAATTTCCTGCAATACCTATTGCCTTCTTTGTTTACTTCCGGAATACCGATGAAGAAATAACACAGATGGTAAAGCCGATGAGCAGAGGAATCTGGCTGTTCATGGGTACTATGGTTTGAGTTTGAAAAAGTCATAATTAGGTTAACATATTTTGTCTGGTGCAGAAACATGAAACATTAGTTCAACTATTTTTAAAAGATCTGAGAATAATAGTTTTCAAATGTAAACATTTTAAGTCATTTACTTTGAAGGTGTTTACTACAGTAGACATGATAGAAACTTTTGACTTCTAAATGGGAGGGAATATGGAAAAATAACCGTTTTATTAAGAGTGGAAAAGTACCTATTATCAAAAAATTTTGAAAGTTAATAAAAATAATTTAGAGAAACTACATAACTGTACATGAAAAGCCTTTAAGGTTTGTCTGAGAATTGGGCCTGCTGTGGCTTTGGCAGGCTTTCCACACACAAGCCCCAGGCTGCTAGGAGAATTCGGCAAACTTTAAGGCTTTTGCATCCCTAATGCAGTTTCTAAGTGTCATCAATTAATAAAATGTATGCCATAGCAAACATTTGGTAAATATTTACTATAATTATTGAATTGTACTTACCTCAAGGTTTTTTTCCCCTTCCATTTCTGCAAAAGCATGATATAGATTGCAGCATAAGTTGGCAGCCACACAGATGTTGAAGTGTGAATTTTGGATATTTGCAGGTTGTAAATATGTGGAATTTTGATCTTGAATGGGAATTTAACATTACAACCTTACATGGTTGGAAAAATTCTGCAATAGCAACAGTTTCACATTAGCATAAACAGCTTTATTATGGTTGGAGTAATATATAGAAAGAACACAAATTACTCTGACCAGAGTTAAACCTATAAAGCAATCACATTTGAATGAGGATTTTACTTAAAATCATAGACTCATCAACTTTCAAGTGTTTTTATCTTTCACGAGAGACAAATTTAGCCTGTTATGAATAAAATCCCTTAATATCTGCGTTTTCTGGCTGGCGTATGTATATTGCCTCAATGGAACTTTAAAATAAGACCACACGTATGAAAAAATAAAAAAAGAGGCAAAGAACCAAAACATTTGACTAGAAAATTATATTTTTTTTACTCCAAATAGTAAAATAATTGAGTCTAAAGTGTTTATTTTAATTGAATTTTAAGCCTATAATCCTTTTTGAATCTTGATTTCACTTCGAGCGTGCAGAGGTACAGAATCAGCTAGAATCTTTTGAGATTTATCCTTCTCGTACCTTCTGTTGGTGTTGGCACCGTTTCTCTCTTTTCACTCCGTGGAGGTACAGTTTTGGTGGTGCAATTTTACAAGTATTTTGTTAAACATTCGGGGAGTTCGGTAGCTATATTCCAAAGGTGACAAATTACAAGGTGTTCTTCTTCATTAATCAGAATACTTTAGGACACACCTTTTTAAGCCTAAGGTTGAAAACAATTCGTATATCTCCATCAAGGGTGTGGTATTCATTTGAAGAATTATGTAAGCTGGTTCAGCATTTTGGCTAAATGTTGGATTAATTATTTGGCTCCTAAGAAATTTCACTCAGGCATGTCTCAGTTGCCTACAGTTTGAAAATAAAAGGCAATTGAGCTGAGAAGTACCGATATAGTATTGCATGATATTGCTATTTTTATTGTAACTCTAAGTCAGTTTTACACAGCAGAACTCCGAACTTCATTGAGGAAACCTTTACAGTTTTTAATGTTTTAACTCAACTGGTTATTAACTCCATCTCTTAAAAATATTAATTTGTAAATTTGAAGGGAATGAAACAAAATTGTCTAATCATTTGAAAACTGGTAAAACCATTTCAAACTGAAAGCACTCATCTACAGAATTTCATTTCTCTAGTCTCATTCAAATTGATGTTAACTTGTCAAAGCCATTCTAATTTTTATGTATTTTTTCACTCTTAAAACCCTGAATCGTGCTTTGCTGCCTTAAATTCAGAAGTGGAGTGTTAATTCAGGAGACAGAGCTGCAAAAACGTGAAAGTCTTTGTATTTTTCTCCTGATAAATCCATGGCTGGTGCAGATATGAGGGGAAAAAATGCATTTCCAAGTCAGAGTTCTTTCAAGGGAGGGGATGAGCATAGATGGAGGGGACACTGCTAATGCTTCTCCAAACATCAGCTGGAGGTCGAAGTATAGCTCGGCTGATACTAGTCTTTATATTAAAGTTGAAAACGAAAGTTGAAACTTAGTTCTCTGTTCTTTGCACGTTTGGATTTTTACACACAACCCTATGAAGTAGATACAATATGATCCCCATTTTACAAATGGATTAGTGGAGGAAGAGAGAGGTTACACAGCCTGTTGAAGGTCATACTGCTTGCGGTTTGAACCCAGGCGGCCTGCCTCTGCAGTATGCAATATGTTATTTTGCCTTCTTGTATTGAACTCGGTGTGACTCCACATTGTTTTGAGCCCTGAGTAAAACGTGTGACAAGTAATTTTTAACATCATTAGTGTTTTGAAGGTAACTTGAAAATAAAAATAAGCAAAAAAAAAGAATTTGAAATCACATGGGTTGCCATTACCAAGTGATGAAGATGATAAAGCTTTCGGAGTGTGTAATTCCACGTTTTTCAATATGTGTGGCCAGATCCACACGCAAACACACATTTGCTGACTGCTCAGCTTTCCTAAGGAGACAGTATCCATCCGCCAATCACCCAATCCCTGATGCTTCTCAACCTGGGGCTTGTTACGTGGAGTTGCCCAGTTAAGCAGCAGCTCAAGCAACGCAATGTGCGCTTTCTGCAAATGTCTCCCTTTTTGTGTATACGGGTGTGTGTGCGTTTTGGGTTTTTTTCTTTCTTGGCCTATAGTGTCTCAGTATATGTAGCATTTCTTTCTCCACCAGCTGCTACAGGGCCATCTCATACTCCTTAGTTGCTCTAGAAGTTGACTGCTAAGATCTTGGAGGTACTCCCCATGGCTTCCAATTACATTTTCTCCTAACTAGCCTGTATTTAACGGAGATGATTTCAAATCTACTGTCCAGAATTTACGCATGCTCTGTGTCTCTGTCTCTCTTTCTGTGGCACCTCTTAGGACTACTCACCAAATGTTTCCAGTCCACCGCCTTCTGTTAGAGGATTGCATTTTCTGGACTTGGTGTGATTGTGTGGCGTCATGTGACTGATTCTAGCCAATGAGGTGCAGCATGTAATTGCTAGTGCCAGACGCTGGAGAACACCACGGTGCCTCACACAAATGCAAGTCATGTATGTAATTTTAAATTTTCTACTAGTTGTACTGAAAAAGTAAAAGGTGAAATAAATTTTAATAATCTATTTTCTTTTACCTAACATGTTTAAAATATTACTTCAACTTGTGGCCAACATAAAGTTATTGACATTTTATATTCTTTTATGATTACTATTACTCTTTCTACAAAGTCTTTGAAATTGGGTACATGTTTTACACTTACAGCAACCTAACTCACGCAGGCCCCATTTCATGGACTCAACAGCTGCACATGGCTAGAGGCTACTGTACTGAACAGAGAGCTCTCTTTCCCTCTCCCATGGTGACCAGCAATGTTTGAGATGGTGGCTGCTTCACTCTGAGTCACAGAGTGAGGAGATGGGGAGAAGAGCTCCCTGTTGCCCCAAAAGGAACCTGAGATGTAAGTGAGGATTCCGCCTTTCTTGTTATACAAGCCACTAAAATTCTGGAGTATTTGTTATGCTGCAGCATGAACCAGCCCATCCTGCCTGATACTTCTCCTTTCTTTCCTTCAAATAGGATCATACCCTTTATATTGTATCTCACCTACTTTTGCACCTAACACGTTTTAAATATCCTTCTATTCAGCATGCATTCTTCTACGCAATGGCATCTTTTCTATTCATTGTATAATAATGCATTTTATGCACATACCATAGTTTATTAAACCAGTTGTCCCACTGTTGCACATTTAGAGTTGTTGACAATTATATAATATAACAAGCAATGCTGTAATAATCATCCTTATAGTTAATCTTATGGTACAATGATGATTTTTTTTTAACACGAACTCCTAGCTGGGGTAGAAACACAGCACTTTTTATAATGTTTAATAATTACTTCTGGTTATTTCCTCAGAAAGTATCAGTATATTCCTTTATCACCTGAAGCAAGGCACAGGGCATTTCAATTCCTTAGTGAGATGAAATACTTTTTCATATGTGAGTTGGACAGTTGTATTTATTATTTTGCCAATTGCTTGTTCATGTCAATTGCCCTTTTTTCCCACTAAGTTGTTTATCTTTGTTTATTGATCGGTCATAATTCTGTCTGGATGCATGCTATTAGCTTTTTGTTACCATAAATATTTCATATGTTCTCATTTGTCATTTTTCATTTTTGAGATTTTATAAAACTAGAGATACGTGATTTTTGTGCACTTCTAAATAGAACTTGTCTTTAAATCTGGTAATTTGGATTCTTGAGAAGTAAACTAAAGTAAAACATTACAGAACAATTAGTTAATCATTACATGGTCTCCCATCCTCTTAAAAAGCCATGTGTAAAACTGTCCTTGATCACAGAACAAGACATGCATTATAAATACTAAACAAGACATCCTCTATTTTTAACATGAAATTCTGTCTCTAAGGTGTCTAAAATCTTCCACGTGTAAAATACACATCCATCCAATATTTCTACTACAATTTCAGATTACCTGTGCTGAATATATCTTATGCTTTGTTACGCCAAAATCACTTTTGATAATAATTTACAGGAAAAAATGAGAGTTAATTCTGTTTTCCCACTTCCCCATTTTGTCCCAGTGACTCATCATGAATTCTTTCTAGAGGATTTTCTTGGTTCTAATTTGCATGGTGATCCCTAATTCCTGTTATCATCTTATGCTTACAACATCTGCCAGTTGTTTCTGGAAAAGTGTATTGTGAACTACAAGCTTATGCTATTCCTTAGCATTTGTATGTCATTCTTAACACACAAGATGATTTGCATTCATTTATAATCATTGTTCTTTGCAAAATACTAGTAAGAGGGTTATTATAATAACTGCTATTTGGCCCATGGGGCAACTGAGACCCAGGAAGGTTAAGTGACTTACCCAAAGGCGCACAGTGAATTGATGGCAGGCCCAGGACTGCAGGCGAGACTCCTTCGAGGTTGTCTATTGTTCAGCACACTCAGCCACAGGGCCTCTCGGCTGTGTTTTCTTTCTTCCACACGTCACGTTTTATTATTCCTTCATTCCGCGAACAATTCTTTAAGGACACGTGACACGCTTATAATACAAGGTGGGAATAATAATATCCTATTCTATTTTTTCTCTCTCTTTTTAAATGCATTCTTTCAACAACTTGGAAGTAGGTGGGAAATGGAGAAATCATTCAAGCTTTTCACATGGAACAACTGAATGGAATCATTGAAGAATCCAGAAGTGTATCTAGTCTTTTCCCTTAGGGGATGGGAAATGCACTCAAGTGAAAAGGATAACCAGCACTTTCCTACACTCACATGTGTTTAAACAATAGGAGGTGAAGAAGAGATGTTAATAGTATCACGAATAAGTGCTGTGGTTCCAGAGGCCTTTTTAATTGTTTAGAGTGACTAAACAATGTGCAATGGAAAGTCTGTGGGGATATTAATTCCAACTTACCCTTCAAGTTTATTTTGCACTCCAACTTTTTTTTTAACCACTCCAGGTAATAGCAATGCTATTAAACTGTTAAAATAAAGGTTGTTAGTTAGCTGAAAAGGACTTTTCAGCTTCAAGTATCAGAGAACAGAAACCTTTGCAATGTCTTCCCAAAGTGTACACCAGGATTGTTTGCAACATAAAATTTTGGGAATAGTTAGAGAATTCTGCATTTGTGTATGTTTCTGAAAATAAGTATTGTATTCATAAAGAAAAACAGGCTATAACTTAGAAATTGCCATCCCCCACTTCCCCATTCCCTCGTTTTCATTTTAAAGAAATTTTGTTTGTCCTATTTGGAATACTGCTTGTGGGTACTTTTCCCACAGTTTGAAAGATATGCTTTTGGCTTCTCTTTCCAGATAAATTATGAGAAAATGAGATTTTAACAGGGCTCTTTGGAAAGCACCTGAAGGATGTGAATCGACTTATTCAACTTAATTTAGGACGTATACTTTGTTTTTGGCTTCCAAATGGTTTTTCAGTAACCCTCTGCCCCAAGGAGTTATCAGTTGTTACCCACCCTCAGGGAGCAAGCCACGTATTTCAAGGTCATCAGATTAAAGAGGGGAATTCAATCTGATTTACCTTATAAGTAAGTTTCCTTTTTCAAACTGTCGGGAATAACACTTAAATATGTATTTATCTAATTTTGTGATTCTGTATGAAGAGTGTTAGGTCATGTTGCTTCCTGGAGAGGCAACTCATACCCACCTTTTCTTTCTCCCTATAACACAGTGCTCCTCCTACATCAGAAAAAAATGCGGTAGAAGAAGGAAAACTCATCCTCTTTTAGACTACTTTAGGCTTTAGGTTTCAGAGAATAATAAAGCAGCAACATCAATCAATCAATCAAACAAAAGGTCCTGGGTTTACCCCTAAGCCAAGCGGTTCATGTCTTCATGTAAAAGTATAGCCCCCCGTCTCTCTTTCTATCACGCATCTCCTCTCTGCCTTTCTACCTGCCACCCCCCACCCCTGTTTTCTGTGGCCACACCCCCTCTCTACTCAACAAAGGTGGGAGGCTGAGAGATGCTGTTACCAGTGGGCTTCCTCAGCCTCAGTTCTGGGGTTGGGAGGCAGGTGGATCAAAGGACATCCCCGGCTTGTTTCCCCCCTGCCGGTTTTCTGTCGCTGAAGCGGGGGCCCGTCACCACTGCACCTTCTGCCCCTGACTTGGGGCCCTGGAAACGGCGGGTGCTGCCGCCAGGGAGACCAGGGCGGGCAGTCTCCGCGCGCTCCTTCTAGCAGCAGGGCCTGGGCCTTGCGCAGTTCCTTGTGTGATGTGAGTCAGAACCTTTCAAGAGAGAGGATACAGGCGCTGCGAGGACAGAAGTGCTCCCTTCTGGGCTGAGTTGGCTCTCGCTTAGGAGAACAGTAACCTATAGGATCATCACCTGTTCTGTACACGCAACTGGCCCTTTGTCCTCTAAAAGGTCCTATTCTTATCTCCAAAAGAATTAAGAAAAGGAGGGAAACTCCTCCATCCCCTGCGCGTGCAAACGCAATTTCAGCGGTAAACAGTTACCATGTATAGCAATCAACTCTTTGGGCTCGTTTAAGCGAAATCTGTGAGTCTGGGGAGGCCATGATTGGCGGAGGACTTTGGCAGCCCCAAGCCTGCAATAGACGAAAACTCCTGAATCATCCTATTAAAACTGGATACCTGGCTACAGGTATTGATGTGATTTTGGCAAACATTTATTTAACTACAAATTTTCAAGTTAAAAGCTCACTTGACTCCTTCTCATAGAAGCTCCCCTCCCTCCACTCTGAGTTCTCCTTCTTTTTTCCTGTCTGTTCCCTGGAGAGATAAAAACCCATCTTGACGCTAAATAAAAACCAGAAAGAGCAACTTATGTCATTTATTTCCCTGAGATTGAAAAAAAAATACATTTTTTTTCTTAGAAAACTGTTTTGGTTTGAAATAAAAACACTTCAAAAGGCACTTTGCATTATATGTATATCTTCCGTGGGAAGAAAACATCCACATCTAGTGATTTTCTCATCTTGTCCCTGTCTGACAAGATCTGAACTAAAATATCTTTTAAAAAAGAAAAAAAAAGATAAAGAAAGAAAAAGAAAAGAAGAAACCCAGTCTGTGAGCAGCGGAAACCTCGTCCTCCATCTGGGCCCTCCTTGCCCCGGGTGGGCGGGAGGGGGCCGCTCCCGGCCCGCGACCTTCGGGCCGGGGGCCACATGCTCCCCGGGTTCAGCTCCCACCGCATTCATTCTGCTCGACCTGGGAGCCCGGGTTCAGCTTTCCCCCTGGAATTCACCCTTGGACCCGGCTATTGTCCCTCTTGTCTGACCTCTGCTACCCTAAGTTCCAACAAGGTGATCTGCAGAAAACGCCACTCGCTCCCTGGCGGGCTCCGCGACTCGCCTTTTCGCGCTCCCGGCGGCGTTCTTTTCTCGGGGGGACCACCAAGCGCTCGGCTTTGCACGGCCAATTTATGGCGCTGTCAGGGGCTCGGGCGCCGCGCCTGACCCCGCCGGCCGCCCGGGGAGCCCGATTGTTCCCTCATTAGGGCGGCCGGGGGCGGCGGAAAGGCTCGCGGCCCTTTCCCACAATCGGCGACAATGTGCGGCCGCAGACGTGTCACGGGCGCAGGCGAGCAGAAATGGAGAGGATGCGCCTCCGAGGGGGCGCCAGGCGCGCCGCGTTCCCACGCGAGCGGGGGGAAAGCCCACACCCCAAGCCCTTCCCGGGCTGCAGTTGCCTTTCCTAGGGTTTTGGGGGTGGCTGTGGACGCCCATAGGGAATCTGCTGGGGGAAGCAACCAGAAAGCCTTACAAAGAGCTAAATCAAGAGTTACAAAGAGCCAAAAGCCAGTCGGTGAACCTGGGCACAGTAGGTCTTTGTGCACAAGGGCAAGGATTGCCCAGATGTAAACAGAAGGCTGAACTCTGCCCTGCCAGGAGCTGCGGCCGACGCCGGGGGAAGGGCGGAGCGGGGCCGCCGCGATCCAGTCGCTAGGAGATGAGCGAGGCAAGGGCTGCTGTTCTGCCAGGAGCCCTCCGCCCGCGCGCAGCCGGCCCCCCGGCCAGCTCTGCTTCTAGAGCCAGTTGCTTGTTCCTTTTTAGTGTTCTTTGCCAGAACGTGTGTGTTGCTGCTATTCTTTCTAAGCGAAAGTGTCTCCTAGAGAGGTGACGGGAGCCGCAGCTCCGGCCTTTCACTCTCCCTCCTGGCCGAGAAAGCCGGGAAACGAGCCCGAGCAGCCCGTCTCCCCCCGCCGCCTTTTCGGCCTGTTCATTGAAAGGGCCTTCTCTGAAACTGCAAATAAAGAGCACGGCTTCAGAGAAACCGAGCAAAGGCTCCGGGGGAAGGGACAAAAAGGACTATCTCTGTCCCCCCTCTCAGATGTATACAAAAGGCTCCGGGTTCTCAGGTCTGTGAATGCCGTTTGAGTTGAAACGCAATACCCGCCTCACAGGGCATGCTCAGAAAGTGATTGTAGGCAGCAGTAACTTAGGGTAATTCTCTTTCTTTCATAAACATCATTAGCTCATCTTATGAGATGATGCAAAAATACTTAACATTTTTCTCTTGCACTTTTCCAAAAAGTGGATTCTAGAGCTACAGCTGTGTCTCTGCCTCAGGAAGCAGCCACATTTATTAGCAGGTGATTCAGAACTGGGCACGGAAGGAAAGGCTGCAAGAAGTTTAAAGCAGAATATGCAGCGTCTTCACGTTAAAATTCTTCCCACCACGGTGTTTTTAAATTGCAAATGTGTTTATTCCCTTAGTAGAATATAAAATTAGAGTTGAAAAGAAAGTTTATATTCCAACATGCTATTTGTATAAAATATATATTCAAAGATATCAATTGTCTGTATTTCAACTACGTTTAAAAATTCTAAGTACTCCAGAATTTTAAATTATTCTTAAAGCAGGACTAAAGATATTTTCATGACTGCAAAATAATGCGAATTAAACTTCTTTAAAGGGATCAAGTCTCATCTCTGGAGTGTATCTTGTTCTCTGATTTTGTCTAAGCTACCAAAGCTTTCTTGACAAAATAAAAAGGGCTCCAGGTTCTTGTTTTTAATATTAGAACAAGCGCTAGGGTTGGAATCATAAAGCAATTTGTGTTCATGTATAAAGTTCTTTGCAAAGATTAATTCGGTTGTGGCAGTTTTTCTGTCTTTTTTTTTTTTTTTTAGCAGATGGCTTCTGTTCATTGTTAAGCTTAAAATCAAATGTGCAAAGCTTTTCTTTTAGAAAAAAATAGTGGTCTTAATTTGAGGGGCATTGTGTGTGTTCTTGAAGTTTGTGTTGGCTGGTTTTTGGTCGTTGTGGGGTTTCTTTTTAAGTTTTAGTTTTCTCTTAGTCTGTTCAATTTCACTCTTCTTGTAGTTCTGAGGTAGTAAATCTACAGTTGATTTAGGCCCAAACATATTTTGATTGTAAATAAAAAGTCTTCTTTTATGAGGACGTTCACTTCACAGCTCGAGCAGTGTAATTTTTATCCAGGTCTCAGCAATCAATAAAAAAGCCACAGGAGGAATGATTTATCTTGTTGGTTACAGAGACTGTCACCGAGAGAAATTGTAAAAGATCAATTTACACAACCTGGTGTGAGAATGTTATTGATATAACACGGTTGATCAGTTTCTGGTTGTCTACGCGGGCACTGCGGAGGAAGCCGCGCCGCCATAGGCCCGCCGGCCAAGGTCTTAATAGACCCCGCGCTCCGCGGACTGGACGCAGAGCCAATGGCGTGGAGACGGCCGCGGGCGCGGCGAGGGCCCCCGGATTGGCTGCGCTCCGATTACTTCGTTCAGCGGTGTCACGCTTCCTCCTCCTCTCTGTCTCTCTCCCTTTAAAAAAAAAAAATTTTCCCTCCTCCTGTGAGAACTGTTCACTTGGAGACTCCCTGTCTTAATTACAAAGGGCCTTTTTAACCACAGGTCACAGGACTTGGCTCTCTTGACAGGAAATAAGGAAACAAGCTACCTTCCTGGAAAAAAAATTCAAACTTCCACTTCTCAGATTAGTTAAATGAGGCTCATCAACGGTTGGGAGTTGAGCCTTTGACAGTTGGCTAATTGCAGTTGGTACATTAACTATGTTTTAACCAGAGCTGTTTGGATGTAAGTAAATAAAAAAATAAATAAAGCTCAGGCAGTTCCAATGAAAGGCAGAGTGCCACAGCCATGAAAAAACCCAACACTTACCAAAATGCAATCTTGGTCTTACTCGCTGTCGATGTTACAATATAACAGGGAGTCCCAGGCCTGGAACATTTTAACTAACAGATAAACAAGGTTAACGTTATTTAAAATGACACTGAAGCTGCATCTTTAAATCTGAGGAAGTTCTCTCTCTCTCTTTTGGTTCTACCTTCAAAATATCTCCTGCTTATATTTTTATATTAAATACACTATGGAAAATCTACCTAGTAAATATCTGGCTCCAAGTCTGTGTAGTCCATTCTCAAATATAGAACTTTTTCAAATGAAGATAAACCTTAGTTGAATTGGTTTATTTCTGATTTGCAATTCTTTAATGTTATTACAGAAGATGCGCTGTCAGTTATAGTAAAATAAAGAACAAGAAGAAGAAATACCCACTCCAGCGGTTTCCTTATTGAAAGACGATTATAATAATGCAAGCAGAAGACAAGCAACTAAGATTTAGGAAAATGTAACAGGGTTTTTGTGTACTTAATTTATGATTTGCACTAACATGTAGTGTCAGAATGACAACATGGCCTGAGTTACAGGAATATAAAAAAATGAAAAGTCTAAGAAGACAAATTATTATATACTTCTAGTTTAGACTTAATAACTGTAATTTTAGTAATATTTTCTCATGCTGCTTTGCTTTCTAACAAATTCCATATTTCCTTATGTCTATGTGTGTGTGTGTATATTTATTTTATACAGACACACATATATGTTTTATATTTGAAGGTTGCCTTTGCTTTTCCCGTTTCTTTAGAACACACACAAACATACACACATAGCTTTTACTTGGAGCACAGATGAGTCCCTTGCTTTCTGAACACTTATTTAAAAAGGTAAGAATCAACTAGCTCTCTGCATTCTGTTAGATCAAATTTTAATTAAGTGTCCCATTAGTATTTATTTGTTTTTGTTTACAGAAGAGTGAATAAATATGATTTTGCTTTCATATTCCTGTATATTAAAATTCCTTAATAGCTCTCATTGTCTTTTCATTAGCTAAAATTAGCCCTCAGATCTTTTACCACATTGATTATAAAATGAACACAGACAAAAGACTGCTCACAAGATACGCTTTCCCTTCATTCTCCCCAAGCTCTTTCACGGCATGTAGATATTTCTATCTCACTATCAATGATGCCTGTAATCTGGCATCAGACAACTTTGCTACTTATTTCCTCTTCAGGGCTCTAACCGAATCAGTGCTCATATTAGGTAGCTGGTAAGGATGCGCCAAGTCCACAGTGGGAGCAATGTTCCCCTCCAGATCAGAAAAATAGCTCCTCAATTTCTTTACATCTGGAGAAGACAAGCTTGTTCACATCTTCAATCTGTGTCTTTTTGTTTTTTGTGTTGTAACACAGTTTTTGTTCTTGCCAAGCTGCTGATGGCCGCAGGCCGCGCTGGGGTCTAGTACTGAGTGTTCTCTGCCCTGGTCCTCCGCCCACCTCCACCCTCCTAACCAGACCAGCCCCTCCCCGGCAGGCATCCTACAGATCCAAGTTAAAATGCAATTTCCTGCTTTTGATAAGTAGACACTATCCAGCCAGAACAAAACAGAACACTCTGATACAATTGTCTTGTGGCCAAGGGGGGAGGCACCTCCCACCCTTCAAGTCTCCCCTCATTTAATCCAAGCAGGAAATGCAATTTCTGATCTTTATTCCTGTATTTTTCACCAGACTCTCCAGAAACATATTGACAGGGTCTGCACTTGCGAATCATTCAGGGAGCCGAGGCCAAGATCTCAATCACAGGGATGCTGTAGACAATCCCACCCACCCCATTAATTCAAACATTTATGGATACTTCCAATCTTGAATAGGCAAATAACAGAAGAGTCTTATTTCAAAAGCTCCAAAAATGTATTTTCATACCAGACATAATTGTCTACCAGAGTGTGCCTCATCTTGGGAGAGTGTCCAACTACCTAGAGATATGGCCTGACTTTTGCCAAATGGCTTTCTGTAGGAGCTGTCCAGCCACGTTCTCTCTCCTGAAGACTATCAGCTCTTATTCAATAATCAGTAACAATATTTGCTCCCCTGCTTTTCTTGGAATTCCTAAGGAAGATATAGTTATGAATAAAGTTTCCTAGTGCATACAGTAGGGCAAATGGAAGGGAACTAAGTAATTAATCAAGCAACATGTTTCCTCTATGAGTGAAGCTCTCTGGGCACCCCCGGAGGAATTACAGAAGGATGTCAGACATGCACTCTCATCTGAGCGAGCATAAAAGCTGGTTGGCAAGACATCGTTCTCAATGGTAAAGAATAAATATGAAATTGGATTGAACTGAGTAGGTGTTTTCCAGGGGAGTGTGACATCAATGAAGTCTGGAATTATCAGGAAGATTTTCCAAGATGGAATTGACTTGATCTGAAAGAAGGAAGAATGGCAAGGATCAGAGAATTAGAGATGAAGCAAGAGCTCCAGACATGGTGGAGGCAAGAATGAATCCAGCATGGTCTGCACTCCACATTGTGACGGAGTCCTTATTATTTACTGGGTAAATAATAGGAAGCAGGTTGGAAGGACAGGAAGCCAGGTTATGAAGAGTCTTGATAGGTATATCAGATGTTTAATAAATGTCTAGTGATTAAGTAAATGAGCTTAGATTCAAGGTGGTATAATGTGAATCAGTGAGTGCTTCTGGGTAGTAGCATGACTTAATGAAAGAGACCTTTTCAAGATATTACTTAGACATCAGCTTCACGTCTGCAGGTGTGTGTCTGGTGGGGGTGGCAAAAGAGGCAACTGCAGGATAACCTGCAGTTATCCGAGTGAGAGGGGATGGGAACCTGAACTAGAACGATGGGGCAGTAAGGAGAAAGGGATGGGTTTTAGAAACTTCAGAGACAAAAAGAGCCTGGCATTCACTAGGCAGTCAATACAGGATTGATTACAGACTAATGCCATTGACTAATAGTGGTGGTAAGCGGTGAATCCAAGATGGCACCAGATTTGGAGACTAGGATCATGGTGGTAGGGACAGACCACTGGCAGGGACAGACTTCCTGATTTGGGTGGGGAAGATATACATAGTTTGAGGCGTGTAGTGGAAAGAAATTGTGACTGTTGCGAGTAAAACACCCCACAGGAAGTTAGACTACCTCTTGTTGAAAGAGTAGGACTGGTGATACACATGTTGAGTTGTGAAGATTTTAGATTTATCAATAAACCCAACAAGCCATGAATGTGGGCTGTAACTACATACATCTAATTTGAGTTTGAAGAGGAATAGGATGCATTTAGTAACATACTTTTTGTTTTTAATTATAAAAGTAGTCTATGCAGATTAAAGTAGTATAGAAATAGTATGCAAATGTAATGTATGTAATTTAAAATAAGTAAAATGAAATCTTTTTAGACTGAACCAGGCTCTCTTATTATACTTTTGAAAGTAAAGGGCTCATTTTATTTTAGCATTTTTTTGATAAAACATAAAGATGTGTGCATAGAGAAACGTGAAAAAATGCAACCTCTCTTCCCACTAAGCAAAGTGCCATATAATGGAAGCTCTCCCCCCCTGAACTCATGTTTCACAACCAGGAGTTTGTGAACACAGAAAAAGTCTTTTGAGGAAAAAAGGAGTTGTTGAGTGAGTGATTGATGTAATAAAAGCAGGACTTAGGGTCAAACGATCAGGCAACAAATTTCAAGCATGTAACTGGGCACCAGGGTGCTCCTCAAAGCGCGGCTTGTTTAGAAGAACTACAGGGATTTTTCTCAAATAGTGCCTTTAATTTGATCCATGTCAGAATTAGCTATAGAAAATAAAGAAAATAAATTGTTTATGTAACATTCTAATGACAATGAAGTTGGCTATTGATGGCATTGCCAACTCGATTATGAAATATTTTCTGATCACCTAAAGAATCTTTTAATTTTAATTCAAATTGACACGACTCAAGGCAGACATAAGGATGTTGGTTGAGCAAAACTGAGAAAATAAGAACAAGCTAGTTATAAAATTTCACTTTGAACCCTTTAAAAAACAAAAGCAGAGAGTCTTAAGTGCTGGTTCACTCCTTTTCAGGAGGTTTGATATGGTGTTGTTGACAGAACTTTAAATTATTTGTGAATTAATGCTAGAAAGCCTAAGGTTATGATAGGCATGCTGTACTGGACAGAGGTACAAGAATGAAGAGAAAAAGGGAAGGAAAAATATATTTGTGTCAAATGCTTAGGGCTCACTTAAAATTCTATGACACAGTAGATGAGAACATTCAACCTGCTGAGATTAACTGACAGCACTTTCATAGGACTGAACCCAGAGCTTACTATAAGTGTGAGAAAACCAGGTTGCATGAATATCCTAAAAATCTTTGTAATCAAAAAACAAAATCATGTGAGAACAAAGAGTACTGATGTCCGCAAAGAGAAACAAATAAATTCAATTCATCAGTTTAACGGGATAAACTATTCATGCTTAATAAGAATTTTTAGTAAATGGGCAATAGAAGAAAATATCCCAAACGTGAGGAGGACTTATTAGAAACCAACCCCTGTGAACTTCCAGAGACATCTTCAGAGTCAAGAAGACCAGAAACCCCCTCACGCTGCTAGCTCTAGACAAGGCAACATGACAGATACAACAGAAAAGGAAGTAGAAAACAGAAGAGTAGGCAGGAAAAGTATTAAGTGGAGTTGACCATTTTGGGCATGCTTTGATTGGCTTGAACAGAAAGGTCTACTCACATTTGATTTATTGATTTTTTTTTGCTTGAGGAAGATTAGCCCTGAACTAACATCTGTGCCGATCTTCCGCTATTTTTTAACGTGTGGGATGCCTCCACAGCACGGCTGACGAGAGGTGGAGGTGCATGCCTGAGATCCGAACTTGCAAACCCAGGCTGCTGAAGTAGAGCATGCTGAACTTAACCAGTAGGCCACAAGACCGGCCCTGATTTTTGATTTTTATTGTGAGATTTCAGTGAGTAGTGGCACTGGTCCTTTTTTTTTATTGTGGTAAAATATATATAACATAAAATTTACCATTTTAATCATTTTTAAGTGCACAGCTCAGTGCCAGTAAGTACATTCACGTTGTTGTATAGCCATCACTACCATCCATCTCCAGAACCATTTCAATTTCCAAACTGAAACTCGGAACACTTTAAACAGTAACTCTCTGTGCCCCTTCCCCAAAGCCCCTGGCAACCACCACTGTACTTTCTGTCTCTATGAATTTGCCTACCCTAAGTACCTCATGTAAGTGAGATCATACACCATTTCTCCTTTTGTATCTGATTTATTTCACTTAGCATAATGTTTTCCAGGTTCATCCATGTTGTGAGGAGTCAGAATTTCCTTCCTTTTTAAGGCTGAATAATATTCCACTGTGTGTATATGCCACATATGGTTTTCATTCATCTGTCAACAAACACTTGGGTTATATCCATCTTTTGGCTAATATGAATCATGCTGCTATAAACATGAGTATGCAAATATCTGTTTGAGTTTCTGCTTTCAAGTCTTTTGGGCATATATCCAGAAGCGTAATTGCTGGATCTTATGGTAATTTTATGTTTAATTTTTTGAGGAACCACCATAGTGTTTTCCACAGTGGCTGCAGCATTTTGCATTTCCACCAACAGCGCACAGTGTTCCAATTTCTCCACATCCTCATCACCATTTATTTTCTGTTTTTCGGTTTTTTCCTTTTTGAACAACAGCCATCCTAATCAGTGTGGGCACTGGTTCTTCAGAATCCTCTTTTCCATGGGAATCAGGGTACACATCACTTATTTCTAGCCAATTGGTTCCTCAAGATAAAAATATAAATATATGTAGGAAGCAAAACCCCCAGATGATGAAGACAAAACATGATTCTTTTCTTTTTCAAGAAAGTGGATGTAATTATGCAACTACTACGTCATCGTGTGTGTGTGCACGAAGGAAGGGCCCGTGGACAGGACTGCTCACGCTTGAAGGCACTAGTGCACTAGCGTCTTGTGGTCTTGTCAAGTTTCAGAGCTTCTTGGAGTAGCTCTTTTAAATCTAGGGAAATAAAATATTTATTTTATGGCTTGTCCCATTGCCTGGTGAACTCTCCTTTGCTCAGACGCTGAGATATGTACTCACCCTAATTTCTTCAACTATTTCTCATCCCCCCTTTCAAACCCTCCACTTCTTTAGAGTCAGTTGAGAAACAAGAAAATTGCTTCTTATTTATGCATATTTTTTCCTGCAACGTTCCATACCAATTCCTGATACTCTCTCAGTCAGGTGGCTACAAAAACAAGCTGAAGGATGAGCTTGTTGTCAGAGGCAACTTGGATTTCACCCCAGCAAGATAAGATACTTTTTTGCACCTTTTGGTGTCCCCATCTGTATCTTTATCCAGAAACTCTGAGGACCCAGCCACCATGACCAGGCACAGTACCTTGTACTTGTGGAATTGGAGCAGCTGCCTGGAAGAGGATAAGGTGGCAGAGGGAGGGGCTAGAGTCTGATGAGGATGGAACTTGAGGAAACAAAGAAATTTGGGGTGTGGGGTCCTCAGTAGAAGAGCTTTGAAAGACAGAATCCAAATGTTTTATTTTTCCCAGTAGGCCATGGGTGGCTGGGGAGGGACTTTTATAAGCACCATTACTCGCTTCTGATGTTTAAGTCGCAGAAAGGTTTTCCAAGAACGAGTACTTTTAATCCTCTATTGGGTGAAAAGGGCAAATTGGGTTCCTCAGGAACATAACATACATCAGATATAGTCCTTTGCCTTCACAAGCTCGCAGTGTAATGAAACCATGTCCGAGGGCAATTGACGCTGTGCTGGGGCTACGTGGGGGGTAGCCACATCATTTCAATGTACGTTCTTAAGACACAGCATTTCTGAAGTACTCATAAAAATCCACTTATTTGAGGTCTGTAATTTGAACACATATCTTAGGCAAATATAACAATAGAGATGATTTTTTTTACTTTAGTTTCTTCATCATAAAGAAGAAACTGTTTTAAAATATGTATTAATGATATTGATAATAATGTTATAAAATGTAAATCCTTTGTATTACTCGTACATTTTTTTCCAACACAGTAAGCCATGTGGGAGAGTATTCACTAAGCTATGCTTTTATTATAAAAGAGAAATAGCCAATAAAGTTATTTATTTAACAAGTGTATTTGAAAAAAATGTTTAAGTAAGAAAATACTTTAAATAATATCTTGCTATTTTCTCTATGAAACTGCAGAAGAATTGCATTAAATATGGCAGATAAGAGGTACAGCTCTTATCAAAAAGAAATGTCTTAACAATAATAGGAAACGCTGATTCTCTGTTTTTTTATTTTAAAGGCACGAACATTTAAACCTTCTTTCCAAAGAAAAGGGAGAAAGAGAGAGTTGGGAGCCGGGAGCTGGTCAGAAGGGGCTACTGAGAAAACTATCTTTCACTTCCAATAGGTCTTAATGTTTAAAATCTCTGAAGTTTTCTTGTGTGTTATGAAAAGCTACAAATTTATCTTTTTCCATTTTCCCAAAGGAGGTTGACCCAAATCCAACAGCAGCAGTTGAAAAATTTCTCCAAGCTTTATCAAATGGCCCCTACAGAGCCCAGCTTAAAATTAAAAGCTCCCCGACCAGAGGGAATATATGTGACTTTAATAACTGAAATCTGTTTTTACTTTCTATTACAGAGGTCAAAAGGTTTCTAAACAAACCGGATTTATCAATTATTTAGAGTTGATTTCTTCTGAAGTGGTATTTCTCAGATATTATTTGGTGGATAAATTCAATGTTCTAGAGCCAACAGCAGCATTTTATTCATAACAAATTTCCACTAAACTGAATTTGCTGGGGCAACTTAATTTCCACTATCGTGTTTGCACTGTAGAAATATCAACTGAAGTGTTATAGTGCCTAACTAGTGGGCTTTTCAAAGAAAAATTCCATAGAAGCGTGCTTATTCAGCATCCCTCCCCCTGCTTTCTGTTTATTGCTTAAGAAATGAACTGGCTTCTTTATCTACCGGGATCTAAATTTTTCTTTTTAGCTCCTGAAACATTCTTCAAAACCAGAGAGACATCTTTTAAAGTTAAAAACAATGTCTTAAACGACATTGTCATTCTAGTGGCCAAATAAAATGAGACTGTTGTCAAGATTTTGATTAGAGAGATTTTTTTTAATGAAGGAGGCACAGGTTTGCATGCCGACCTGTGTGTGCCAACAAACACATGTGTGTGTGTTTACTTGGGGTAGGTCACGGTCTCTTCTCAAAAATTCTTCTGGAATCTTGATGGACCACTTGGTTTAGGGCTCTGTTAGAGAATTCAGTAACAGTTTATAGAGCAACTGCTCTTGATTCTTAACACAGTGCACAGCCCATGTAAATATTATGTTTATTATATACTAACTAAACATATATTGGGTTTCTGCCTAAAGTCTGCCATTTGGTGTATGCAGAAAACATTATAGAACAGTTCATAAATTCATTTGAAGCTGTGTTAAATGAAAGCAGCCATCCAGAAGCTGAAATTTTTTCATCTTTAAAATAGCAGCCTTCCCAGCTCGAAAGTGGTAGGTTTATTTATGCTGGTGAACGCGACGCACCAAAGTAACCAAGGAGCTATGCTGCATGTTCTGTCTTAATGAAAGCAAATTCGTTAAGGCAAAGGGCCGAGTTACATTTCCCCTATCCATATGGGCTTTTATTTTATTGTTATTATTATTATTATTTGTAAATTCAGAGAGGGGGAAATAAAGGCTTTTCCCTCTCTGGTACCTACCGGTCTGTTCAAGATGGAAATAACAGCAATTAGGTTTTCCAGACGTCCACTGATAAAGATAAATGAAAAATGAAGGCGGAAAAGAGGAATGTGGCAGGCACAGGCAAGCTGTTTTCCCTCTTGGGGAATTGGATGGCTGAGAGGCTGGTCAGAGGCTAGACCACTTTCACCTCTGAATGGCTGGCTGACATCCAACCGGAACCCAAAAAGACCCCCAAACTCTACTTCCCACCGTTGTGTGGGCGTGGTCTGTGGAGGCGACGTGGTGGTCTCAAGTCGAATACACAGAGGGATAGACGTCTCTATCAGAAGTGCTACCTGTGTGAGGACTGACTGCAGGGTTTGAGCTCTCACCTGTACACTTCATTCCTGGAACTGGTTCATGGTAGGTTTGGCTGAATTCGACTCCAAACATAACATTTGGGATTTTCACTACTTCACTGAGTTGACAATTTCAGCCCTGCAGAAATAGAAGACTAGTGTTCTATGTGACTGCTGCCATTTTTTATCACCACGTCAAAGTGCATATTAAAGTGCCTTTGATTGTAAGCAAAGCATGGAAACTAACACTGCACAAAAAGGAACTGGGGACTTTTGGTAACAATCTTTGCAGGGATGCTGGGGCTGGGGATGCTGTTGTCAAATCAATTAACCAACATTTTTGCTCCATGAGGAAAGGGATATTTGTCTGTTTTCTTCATTGACACGTCTTAAGCACCTGGATCAGTGGCTGGCACATGATGCTCAACAAAGATCTGTTGACTGCAGGGACCCATCAGTTCTTTAAACAGTGATTTTAAACCTCAAAGCCAGGAGCGTTGCTTTCCCCAAGTGTTCACCATCACACTAGAGATTGAAGGCCTCTGGTTTAATACTTTGAGTAGCTGAGCCTTTACTTCTTGCCCATAAAAAGGAACTTGACCCTAGCTAGGCAGATCCTCTGTTGACCCTGCTTAAGTAAAATATTCTCTAGAGAAAGGCAGGTTCCCTCAGTGGCTGAGTATCAGGTCAATATTTGATAAATTCTCCCTGGTGGAGAATCCAGTGGCAAGTGGAAGACTTCTGTTCTTTCCAGTAGCTAACGTTTTAGGAATGGGTATGTGCAACTGCTCAGGTGTGTACTTGGAGTCCCGGGGAGGGTGCTTCCTTATGAGGTGATAGCAACCAGGTCCATAAAAATATTCACTACAACTCAGAGATTCCAGAATTTTTACTTCTTTCACTGATACTCTTCCCATACATCCTTTGAATGTCTTGGTTAGAATTAAATTATTCCTGAGAACTGTAGACTTCAGGTCCCCAATGAGATAATTAGTGAGTAAAGAATGCATCTTCTCAAACACAGAAGGAGTGTCCAGTGGCTGGATCTTGATGTTCTTAAAATATCACGTGACCCTGAGTCCCTTCTTTCCCCAATCCGAGGGTTTGCAGTGGCTATGCTATCCAGATGTTTGATTTTTGAGGTCATCTGGACAAAGATTATGGATGTGATGATTCTTTTGTTTCTTCCCGAGCTGTTCTCGCACCTGTGATTGGTAATCACATGCAGGGGATGGACTATGTCAGTGCCTTGGAAATCTCAGCACAATGACCAGATGTGTGATCAACATCTACCTCTTTTGCTGCTTAGCAGGAAAAGCTACATCTCCAACGAGGATGACTCGGGATTGAAGAACCCGCTTTGGTTCCCGAACCTGCCAGTAAGGTTCTCCTGCTGAACTTCGACTGGGGAAGCAAGAAGGGAAAGTGCAGTTGCTGTGAGATTCTGCCTGGGTCCTCCCCTTCCCCACCAAGTCTGTCCTCAGGGGAAGGCGAGTTCGAAGTAGTTTTGAATTTTGTTACCTGCACAGAGAGTAGCAGCTTCAGGTGCCTCTTGTGAGCACTGGCCCCTCTGGTTTAAATCCCCTATGTATTCCTGCTTTCATATCCTGAATCTACCTCTCCTTTAGAATTGCCAGCCATCCTCTGGTAGAAAGCTCAAGCAGAAGAACAACCTGAAAACTGCAGGCTTTCCTAAATTCTTGCCTGGTTACTTAATTAGCTCTTGTTTTCAGTCTTGATTCTAGGTAAGGAGAGAATGGAGCCTATGAGGCTTTCGTAAACTATGTCATTGGCCAAGCTGGAAAAAAAATGAAACTGCATACAGATCAATTTTTAAGAAATGTGACCATAATAAGACATGGTATGATATGAAGACAAAATTGAAATATCAGCTTTTGGAATGATGCTAATTATTATTACTATTAATATAATTTTCTACTTAAAGAACAGTTTTCCTAAGTACAGGGGAAAAAGTCAATAATTGGTAGCCAATTGGGCTTTAAAAATCATCTTTAGTTGTCTAATCAATAAATAATTAGCCAATTAGCATGCTTGTGTCCCAGCGTGAATAACACATACTCCCCACCCCCACCCCCTCATCCAAATACACACACACACACCTACTGTCAGGACAAATATATTGTTACACTAGTATATATGAAGAAGTTCACAGAAACACACAGAACCCGTGAATCTGTAAGGTGCTGACAGGACAGTCTCTGTCAATGTGAATTCTTACTCCCTAATTTTGTTGTCAGAACCAGTTTACCAATCTAGTCTCCAATATTTACACCGTAGGAAGATCCTACCTTTAATGTAGGTCTGATGCCTAATTCCTACTGGCTTGTAAATGTTGCTCAGTGAGTGTTTCAGTGTATTTGGATTCAATTTTCTATTGATAAATATTTTACCCAGTTGTCATGATTATCTTAACATGGAGACAAGTAGATACTAGATTAATCCAAGTGTTTTTAGAGACAAGCTGATAACTTATAGAGAGAAGTGTTGATTTTATTTACAACACAAAATTAGTAAGCCATTCTGTTTTCTAAGACTTAGATGGTAGAACTAATAAGTACTTGTTTTTTCACACAAATGTCATCCAAAAGGCCCAATGTCATTCTCTGTTTTGTACATTCTTAAAAAAAGAAGATAGAAATTATGAGACAGTGTAACTTGATCTTTCATTATTGCCAATTATTTTTAAGGAAGCACACAGCCTAGGTTGGATGCTGAAAGTTTGTGTCCCCCTCAAAATTGGTGTGGTGAGGCCTAATCCCCAGTGTGATGTTATTAAGATATGAGGCCTTTGGGAGGTGATTAGGTCGTGAAGGCAGAGCCCTCAGGATGGAATTAGTGCCCCTAGATGAAGAGAAACAAGAGAGATGATCACTCTCTTCACTACGTATTTGAGGATACAATGAGAAGACAGCTGTCTGTAAAGTAGGAAGAGGGCTCTTCCCAGGAACAGAACCTGCTGGCACCTTGGTCTTGGACTATCCAGCTTCTAGAACTGTGAGAAATCAATGTCTGTTGTTTAACCCACCCAGTCTCTGGTATTTTGTTAGAGCAGCCCGAGCTAAGACATTGGATACCCCTCAACTGGGATCAGGCACCTTCACAGAGGACCACAACCAACACGCTCCTATTCGGCAATCCTGAAAATCATCCTCATTTAAGTCACTCAAAGGGAGTGAATTCTCTTTCGTCCAGTTTGTTTGGAAAATGTTGTATTAAACGATCATCGTGATCTTGTTCCCTGTCCGGTCCTGAGTACCCAGTAGGTGTCAGGTCCTTGAGACCTTTGTGTGGGGAGTAAAGTGTTCACATCCCGCTTCAGCTGCGAACCTCCCTGCCGCCAACTCACCATCTCCAAGAACGAGCTGCCGTTTGATGGTCTTATTGTAGAACAGTATTTTTCCAGCAGGTAAGGCCACTGTAAGTTAAAATTCAGACCCATGGATTTGCTTCTCTCTGGTGCTCTGTCCTTGCTTTCCTCTTGGCTGCAGAAGGGGTAGTCAGGCTGCTGGCCAACATCTCCCTTCCAACAACCTCACCCCTATTCTATCTCTCTCACACACACATACACCACACACACACACACACACGCCCTGGTTCAGCCTTCTCCCTTCATCTCTCCCATCTACCATTCTACCTGGAGGCAGGTTAGACCGACAGATTGGTTTGGAGCCCGGTCAGTGCTCCAGCCTGGTGCAGGAAGGGTTACTTTAGTTTTATTTGCTGCTGCCACTTGAACGTAGCTGCCCCTCAGAGACTCTGCGTGGAAGAGTTATTATGTTTTGGGCAGGATTTGGGTATTCTTAGGGTCCTTGGGCTAATTCTGTCAAAGACTCATTGGAGCCTTTATCAGACTCTTTACCTTCACTGTCTACTAATGGTCCTGAAGAGTGTTAGTGCCTCCATTTGACAGATGAGGCAATTGAGGTTCAAGATTTGCTCAAGCTTCCCTAAATGGGGAAATAGAAAACAAAGAAGTAACAAAACCAAACATATAATTTCAGCATTTATCAATGTTCTGAATATAAGGTGGGAAAGGGCGGAGTCAGTGACAGGGGTGGGGCTGTTTAGTTTGGATTGTTGGGGAAGGCTTGGAGCACAGAAAGGATCATTCTGGCTTGCAGTTGAATGGATCCTGTGTGGAGGTCCCATTGGACTGACTTAACTCTCATCAGGGCTTTCAATCAAGGAATATTTCTAAGGAATTTGATCCACCCACTGTATAAGCTATGCTTTCATTGATGAGGAGTTTCTCACTCCATGCACATTTATATTCTTGTGAGTTAAAAATTAAGACTATTTCCATGAGCTAAATAAATAAAACCAATAATGTTCTCCAAACAAGATGTAGTTCTCCAAGACATTGCAGCTTGGTGTCAAAGGCCAGCGTAGAATGTAACAGAAGCAAGTAAAGGCTCAAGCACTTACAGTTTATGGAAATGCTCAGTGATGGAATGGTTCCAAGGGCTGTTTTGACATTCTTTGCACATTTGCACACACTGTTGTTAGCCCATGTGGTGCATTTCTGCAAATTAGGAAAACGTGCCCCTTTCTCCAGGGGTGACTGAGCCCCACACCCAGTCACATGGTTTGGTGCCAAGAGTGGGCTGTATTTCAGCTGACCCTTTCCCCCTCAACCAGGTGCCGTTGGAAGGACATGGTGCCCATAACTTTCTGACAGCCTCTGACCTTTCAGGCAATAGTAATAATTCCCTGCATTCCTGTGGTGCATCATAGCAATTGCACAAATGCCATCTCGTTAATTCTCAAAACCATCTTGAGTGATGAGTGAGGCAAAGATCCTTATCCTCATTTTATAGTTATGGGACAAGCTACAGAGAAGTTAAGTGACTTCCCCAAAGCCGCACTGATCCTAGGCGGCTCTGACTAGAACCGGACATTATTGAGCCTTGACCTTATTCTTTCAGATTTATTGAGCATCATCTAGGCCAGAGACAGCCATCCATTCATTCATTTAGTCATTAGTCATTCAAGATTGCAAGTTCTTGAGGGGAGAGCTCTGCCTCACTCATCTGTGTGCTCTGCAAACCTATCGTAGTGTTTGACGCATACTGAGTGTGCAATGAATGTAACATGAATGACAGAAAGCATTGGCTGTTCTGGTGTGTCACTACAGACGTGTTCTGCTGACACATTTGGCTGCAAATGACAACTGCAGTTCTTCTCCACTTTCTTTTGCTGCCAAAACCATAGGTGTGGTCGGCATCACATGGACCTGTTTGTTTTACTGCAAAAGCAGGTTCACAGCTGCGTTGGTCAAAGCTCTGTGGGAAAGGGAAGAGGGCAGGTGAAAACTCCTCCTGCTAAATAGACAGATGCAGGTCTGCGAGCCCGCTCAGAAAGTAATGAATCCACACCTTCTGCCACCTTCGGAAAACTGATGTTATTGGAGGAATGAAAATACAGAGGCAGGCACCTGGGCAGCTGGGCTCCTTTTGTAGAAGACGTATGATCCCTGAGGCTTTCAGCAGCATTTCCCCTGCTTATTGCCTGCTAGTTTACCTATCGTATCTGTCAGGTCCTTCAGAAAATGGAAAAATAACCTTGGAGGGCTCAGAACAAACCAGCTCGGCGCCACCCCCCCGCCCCCCCGCTACCGCCCCCCCGCCATTTGTTGGGTTATTAATAACGTTCAGCTAGAATCTTTGGAGCCTCAAAGAGAAGGAGACCTGGCTTCCCCTAGTGTCCTGAGCAGCATGAATCCTGCTTCTGAAGATGCTCACAAGATTATGGGAGAAGCGTCAGAATTCATTAGCCAAATGGGCACAGTCAATCCTCATAAAAACCAAGGGCCTTTTGTGAGTAACTCCCAGTCAAATGAAAATCACACCCAAGTTTATTTTCCATAGGTCTAAAAATATGGGGAACTAGTGAGTTACTCTTGTGCAGCTCATGATAATGTCATAATTGAACGATCTATAAACGGCATTATGCAAAGGAACATTGAACAAATGCGGCTGAATGCTCTTCTATTGGAATCTTTTCTTTCTCACAATTAAATGTCATTATGAGGGATTCTACTCTATTTTATACGTAATCAGGACTTGTAAAGTCTCAATATAAACAACATTTTTATTTGATCAGAGTTCATTATGAGAAGCAACTACTGTATAGAAAAACGTCTGAAATTATCCTCTGGACTAGAAGTCAGGATTTACTAAATGGAAGGAAAAAAATGGCTGCCTTGCCAACCAGGCATACCTTTGCAATCTGGCGCATTTCCTTATGTGGCCTTGCTCGGGCTTATAAACCACTGGAATCAATTTCTTTTAAAAACACGTTTTTCAGAAACTTATTACGCACTTTAGAGATATATTATATACCTTCAGCAGCAAAAGAAGAAAAATTACAGGTGCAAAAGCAGCCCATTTTTCTAGCAGCTGAAAATGATGCTGTGTACCAGTCACAGGGGAACAGTAAAAATTACACTCCGACAGCAACAGGGCAGAAGCCCACAAAGGCACAGCCGAGCGAGTGGCACGGCCAGGGAGTGCGCTAATAAATCAAGATAATTCTCTGCCTGCCTTGAACTTAGACCCGGCTACAATTCACTGGTACAGCCGGAAAAAAAAAAAAAGTCTGTTAGTGGAATTCAGCTTTACTGGGGGGACGTGATTAGTCACTGGGCAGATTGAGCCTCGATTGCATCTAAATGGTCCACTTTATGAACCATTTATCTTCTGCTCAGACCATTTTCATTACACCAAAAACTGATGCTGAGCCACCAGCTGTAAGATACAGCCTGGTGAAAATTAATAACCTTTTTTTTCCCCCTTCTGCAGGACTCCTGCATATGTGAGCAGGAGCATTTATCCCTGTTTTGTTGCTATTTGCATCCCAGCATCCCTGGCAGTCTTTCAATTTTCTCAAGTCTCTTAGCCTTTGCCCCCTGTTTCGCTTTTGCAACACAAACAATCCATCCTGTGCATTTAAAATTCTCTTAGCGCCCTGACATCACGCTATAGCCTTAGAGCAGGGAGCAGTTTACACAGAAAGGGCTCTTATTAATTCCTCTGTCCTGCTTTCCTGCTAAAATATAGGGATCTTGAGATTACTGCTGGGTCCCTTAAAGACCATTTAGAGCTGTGCAATTTAAAAAAGGAGACCTTTATTAATACCTGCTTAGGCTACTGACTGTGGGGAGGGCAGAGGAGGTCTGGCTGTGATGGAAGATAGTCTCTTACTGAAGCAGAGTCATGTGACCTGTAATTCACGGCAGCCTATTGAGCCTTGCGTAGCCACTGAGATATATGCTGATATGATTACAATAACATACAATGAAATTATGGAGTATTAATGGTGCTTAACCACTGTCAGGCATTAAGCAGAATTAACAGGAGTCTTTTTCTGAGCAGACATAGTTTTGATAGGGCTGATTAAGGATTTGGCTATCTAAGGAAGCTCATTATAGTATTAATTGGGATACAATGGGCCCAAACTGTGTTGTTTTGGCACGTTTCTGCGTGGGGCCACATGTTTGGTGAGCAGCTTGGAGCTCATCGCCTCAGTCCTGGAGTCGTTGGACGCCATACAACTTTTGTTTCCTTGAGCAGATTTTGTGGCGTCTTCCGTCTTTCTGTTTTTCTCTTTTGAAGCCCGCCGAAACTATTTTGATAACCAGTTTTCTTTATCCGTAATAAAGGCTAGCCTGTCACTAGAATTGCTAATAAGTTTACAAAGAGATGTTTTATGTCTGAGGGAGGGAGGATTTTGTGATGGTTTTTGAAATTCTTCAAAAGAGATTTGTTGTTGTTGTTTAATATTGTAAAGTTTAGGCTGGAGTGGAATGGTCAGTTCAGTTACATCCTATTTGGTGACTATTTTACACTTACACTTTGCACTTTTTCCTTTAATAAGTGCCATGTGATGACAGTTGGGGGAAAACTTACTGCTTCCTCAATTGTTTTAATATTCCTTTTCTACCATGGTCTCTCTTTGATCAGGAAAGAGATTCTTGACTTAGGAGCATTGAGTTCGTTTCCTCTGCTAGACAGGATGCTCAGCAAGGTGATTTTAGAAAATGCTTCTTGAGATGGACCGTTTGGTGGCGGGACTTGAGATCAAAATGAGCTGCTGACTAGAATGAACGTAGGCAGCAGCAGTGCTGGAGGACGCTTTCCCCTTCGTCAGCAGCGTGTATGTAGCTCCCCCTGGGCGGCTAGGACCACGGTGTGGCTATCTGCTCCTCTCTGATGAGCTCTATGCTCCATGCTCATCTCTGCAGTTGTGATGAGCCCCCGGGCTGATCTGCATCAATTGCTGGGGTGGCCAAATGGAACTGATGAGCTGTGTCCATTCATTTTGTCTAGACGTGGCCTCAATTGACCAGCTGGGTGTGCACGGCCTGTCCGCTTGACAGCTGCTAACTGTCGCTGGACCATATGTAGCCATGGAAAGTTGCAGACTTTGGAATGCTCAAGGGCACGGACCAAATTCCTTGGGGAGAGAGGTTTCCACAAGGATGTGTGGGGGCTCTGATGTGCCTACTCTCACGGGTTTCCTTTTTGACAAACTTCTGGCCAAAGTGGCCAGCCCCAAATCAAAACCTTGGCCAAACAATCACTGTCAGAACTCTGTTAAGTTTTGAAATTTCAAAGTAAGGGAGAGCCCAGGAGATTGCACGCATGTTAATAAAATCTTTGGTGTCACTTGCCTTAGATGCCTCTCTTCAAGAGTTTGGATCTGACTTTAAGTTTAGACGTTGAAATTTGAAAGAGAGAAAGACAACTTCTTGGCCTCTCAACGTAATAAACCAGCCAAGCCTGTCTCCAGTGAGAGAATGCAAATGGCTATATTTTTTAAAATAAATATTACAACATTAAGTTTAGGGATGTGAAGAAAGGATTAGGGTTGATCTTGCTTTTTTAGGCCAATACTATTCTTTAAACAAGATCGACAAAATATGAGGGGCATTTCTAAAGAATGTCTTGCTTGTATTACAAAATATGGCAATTGAGGATTTGCCTTCCATGGGTTATTTTTATTCATATTTTATATTTTTACTAAAATAGTTCATAACCTTGATGTGGACTTTATCAACCCACATAGCAGTAACATTAGAGGTTTCATAAAATAATGTTTTTCTGGTAATGACTATCTCTGTTACCATGGCCAACAGAAGATGTTTACCTAAGCCAGGAATGGTCATCTGGTAGCAATTTTGGTAACCAGAACCTCAGTGAGTCCATCTAGACAAGGAGATAAGAAGAACCAAGGCAGATACGGTATAAGCAAGTTTTTAAAAAACGAATTGGAAAAGGCTTACCCTGCATGGAACGTGTAGACAATAAATACAAAGTCAGTGGGCGGGGAAAGGCTCATCTCTGTCCTTCCAGATATTTGTGCTTAGCTGTTCTGTCTGTTCTGCCTCTGGCCTCCTGTCCACAGAGGAATGTGCCTCCGATAGAGCCCAAGGGTCATAACCAGCAAGGACAAGATTAGGGACCTCACAGAAGGTGACCCCTCAGAGGCATGGCTGGCTCAATAGAGAAGCTGCATGAAAAACCAAAGTTCTTTGCGGGGAGGCTCCTGGGGGTGGCAAGGCCCTCTTACAGGGAGCAGGGTAGGAGAAATTTCTTCTGGAAAGATGTAATTTAATCTCCTTCATAGAAGTGTTGGGATGAGGCCCTAAAAAACATTTATGACATTTATGTATGTCAATTTGAGAACTAGATTGTTACAATCATTCTTGAAAACTGTGTGTGAATTTGTGGTGACTCTGTGAGATTATTTACAAACCGAGGCTTTCCTATGATAGGAAACTACTCAGCAGCTTGGTAGGCAAATGTCACTTTGGTCGATGTTTACTGAATGCCTGCTACATTTCAGGCACAACGCTATGGCTGAAGATACAGAGAACACACGAAAAACTTAGTTGTTCTCAAAGTGAGCAATCCAGTAGTGGAAGAGACCTCTATATCATTAATCACTACTCAATGTGGAAGGTGCTACAAGAGAGTTGAGTAGTCAGTGACAACGAGTCAGGCAGCAGGGTCAGGATGGGCTTCCAGGAGGTCACGTGTGGGCCAAGACAGAGTCTGCCAGAACAACCGAGGAGACAAGGTGACAGACAAAAGGACCAGCATATGTACAGGCACAGTGGCTGGAGTGTCGCAGGTGCTCGGTGTGCACAGAACAGTCACAACGATCCTCTGGGTGGGAGAGGGAAATGAAGCCGAGCCCAGTCATGACAACCTTGTAGACTATGTTTGCTTAGAGGGAGCCATGATAAATTTTTAAAAGAGGGGGGAAGTTAACAGATTTTTGTGTTAGAAAGCTCCTAGGAGCTTCAGCATGGAAGATTCAGTGTGGCAGAAGGATGGCAGTTGGCATTTTCTAATTCCCTGATGCTGCCAGACCCTTACGTTTAGACTCATGTAAAAACCCTTGTCCTTCACAAATTAGGTCACCAGCTCAACCCTCTCCATTCCGTCTCTTCAGTGTCCTCTTCCTCTTGTTCACTGAGGATTTTAAGCCCAATTCACAGCCTTCCTTTCCATCCTTGTCTGTCCCATGATCCTGGGTGATTTTCACTTTATTAAGTGTCTCTTCCATCAACCCAAGCTCAACAATGCTTTGACCTTCCTGCACTCCCATGGCCATTTGGAAATGGCTCTACTTCTGAAATCTTAACCCCCCTTGGACCACTTTTGGGACCCCTCCCTACTCCAGCTCTCTCCCTCACTGGCATTGCACTTGCTCTTTGAACTCTTCTCTTTCATCTCCACCATTACCATCCTTAGTTTTATTTCCTTTCCAACTAAGCCTGGACTCCATGGCTCATCACCTTGGCCACCTTCGTGGCAGCCCCTGAACTTTTCATTTCTTTGTCCTCCCACTGCATCTTCAGGCAATCTCTCAAACCTGCTTCAACTAGGTGGTTTCTTTTCCTGCTCCTACACCTAAATGTGGAGAACTTCTACAGAAAATTACACGAGCCATTCTCTTCTGGTGTTTCTGATCCATGCTTTTCCCATTCTCTCTAGGACTACCCTAAACAGTTTTACTTTCAGGAAGTTCCTTTTTCTCATACTTCACAGAGGAAAACAAAGCTATCTGCCACAAAATGCATCAACTGCCCCTCAGTCATGACCTTCCTTATCAACCTATCTACCTCTACCCTCATCTGTCCTTCTCTTCCTTTCTGTTTCCTCCTCATATTCAACGTGAATCCCTGTGAGGTGCTCCAGGTCTTACCACTGAGTTTCTCAAATGATTAGGCCACCAGTTCTCTCTTCTCTCGACTCTACCTTCAAGCGTCCTTATAAGTTCTACCTTGTGCTTTCATGACATTCTCAACGGAGTCTCAACTTGGTCCAACTTGCAAGTGACTCCTTCTTGGTTTCCTCAATAGTCTCTTTTTATGTTGCCTCTACTTGTAACGCCGGGATTTTGCATACGCTCTGTCCTTCATCTACTCTCGTTCTCCCCACTCTTTCTGGGCAATCTTGTTCACATCCAGGACTTCAACTCTCACCTGAGTAGTAATGAAACGCAAATCTATATTTTAAAAATGTAAATGTTAAACTCCAAATTGGTATATTAAATTACCTCAGCAATTTTCGTCCTTGTGGTTGGATTCCCAAGAGGAATTCCGGGGTCCAACCTCAGACAACCTGGTGTATGAGGTTTGGGCTCAGTGTGGGAAAAGAACCTTGGTCATCTGCATTTCTAAGGCTTTTCAGGTGACGATGTGTGTAAAGCCTGGAGAAACATTGAACTACCAATTAGAGATCACCTCTTGAATGTCTCACATACAACTTAAACTTAACATGTCCCCAATGAACCGAACTCATTATTTCTTCCCCCAAGAATGATATTTTAATGTTTCCTAACTTGTTGAATGTTCCGCATTCCATTGGATCACCCCAGTGAGAAAATAGGTAGTCCTCTTAGACTCCTTCTTATTTACATTTTAAGTCTTTTGATTCTAATTCCTAAACATATTCTTTATAAATAAATTTATAAATGTATTAATATAATTCATAATTATTTTAAATTTATAATCTAAATTAATTTATACTTAACATAAATATATTATTTCTTTCTCCATCCTCAAATTCACTGAGTTCCACTTTCTTGCCCAGGCTGTTACAATAGACTCCTTGCTGGATCTACCTCCAGCTTGTCTCCCCCAGTCCTCCATGCTGCTGGAGAGAACTGTCTAAAATTCATGTCCAAACATGTGATCCTTCTGCTCAAACCTTTCGGTGGATCTTTCAGTGGATAATCAGTCATCCATAATTTCACCACTGTCAACCTCTCTGATCACATCTTCTGCTTTCCCAGTGCAGCATGTTAAGATACTACAGTTCTTAGTGAAGTGGAAGCAAGGATCATGGATGAGAGGATTTCTATTGTATGCATTATATGACAATAAACACATCACAGTTAGTCATTTATTTTTTAGGAAGAGTCAAAATGTTGCTGAATCCAAATTATCCTCATCAAAATGTTAGATACTCATGCCAAGGAAATAAAGAGTCAACAGATTTAAAAAAAGAATAAATAAATCATGGCAATATTGCTGTTAAAATTATAAATTACGCCTGAAGAAATGAATGAAGGAGGGCATTAATGAGGAAGGAGAGTCCAGTTAGGAGCGATTTAATAGGCTAATAAAGAATGCAGACCTAAGTTTATGCCAATAAAGTGACAGTAAATTAAAGTGGGTATTAGTTAGGATTGGAAAATTTCTTGTTGATGTGGGAATGGCTCTACCATTTGAATTTTTCTTTGCCTAATTTCTTTCTTTCGTAACGCTGTTGGACTCGATAGGGTGATGCTGTGGAGTTTTTATTACTACCTACCATACTACTGTATGGTGAACTGGAAGATTTATACCCTTTGTGAGGAGCATGCTGTTGCAGTCCAAGAAAGCTCTCACTGTCTGTGGAACACAAGGTTAGCGATCTGGAGAGGTTAATGTTAAGTTTGTGGAAAGCCAATGGGGCCGAAGAAAGGAAGGGCCTTTTTAAGAAAAAAATAATTTAAGCATTATATCTGGAAGAACATAGAATATACGTCAGACTATAGTTTCAAAGATAAAATAATGTGTATTTGGAGACAAGTTAAAAACTAAGCTTGGAAGAAGAAAGCAAAAATAGGAGCTAGGAAAAGTCTGCTGCATTCATGCTGACTAGCTAAGAAACATAATTTTGGCTTCCAAAACCCTGAGGAATGCTGGGAAACTCCTGGAGGGCAGGAACAATTTTTCACACATCCTTGTATTCTCAGCACTCACTCAGTATTTGGCATCCAAAGGTACAATGTAAACTTCAAAAAAAATCAAGAAATTAAGATATATAAACCTATGGGTAATTTTTTTTCAGGTAGGCATAAAATTTTTTTTAAAAAAAATTTATTTCTGGGGCTGGCCCCATGGCCAAGTGGTTAAGTTTGCGTGCTCTGCTGCGGCAGGCCAGGGTTTCGTCAGTTCGGATCCTGGGTGCGGACATGGCACTGCTCCTCAAGCCATGTTGAGTCGGCGTCCCACATGCCACAACTAGAAAGACCCACAACTAAAATATACAACTATGTACTGGGGGGATTTGAGGGAGATAAAGTGGAAAAAAAATTATTTTCTTGTGGTTAGAACAGTTAACATGAGATCTACCTTCTTAAATTTTTAAGTGGATAACACATTATTATTGACTATAGGTACAATGTCCAATAGCAGATTCTAGAGCTTACTCATCTCACTTAACTGAAATTTGATGCCTGTTGATTAATAACTCCCCATTTCCTCTTCCCCTCAGCCACTGGCAATTGCCATTCCATTCTTTGATTTGATGAATTTGATTATTTTAGATATCTCATATAAACAGAATCATGCGGTATTTGTCTTTCTGTGAGTGACTTATTTCACTTAGCTTATTGTCCTCCAGGTTCATACATGTTGTCATTTAGTACAGAATTTCCTTCTTTTGAAAGACTGACTACTATTCCATTGTGTGTATACAGATCTTCCTTAACTTACGATGGGGTTACTTCCTGATAAACCCATCATAAATTGAAAATATCTAAAGTAAAAAATGCATTTAATACACCTAACCTACTGAACATCGTAGCTTAGCCTAGTTTGCCTTAAATGTGCTCAGAACACTTATATAGCCTACAGTTGGGCAAAATCATCTAATACAAACCCTATTTTATAATAAAGTGTTGAACATCTCATGTAATTTATTGAATACTGTAATGAAAGTGACAAACAGAATGGTTGTAAGTGTCTTGGTTGTTGACCCTTGGATTCAGGTGGCGACTGGGAGCTGCGGATGCTACTGCTGCCCAGCATCATGAGACAGCATCAACTGCACATTGCTAGCTAGGGCAAAGACCAAAATTCAAAGTTCAAAGTACAATTTCTATTGAGTAAGTATTGCTTCCGAACCATCATAAATTCAAAAAATCATAAGTCAAACCATTATAAATTGGGGATTGCCTGTATACCACATTTTTTTTACTCATTCATCTGTTGATGGACATTTAGGTTTTTCCATTTCTTGGTTATTGTGAATAATGCTGCAATGAACATGGGAGTGCAGATATCTCTTCAAGATTCTGATTGCAATTCTTTTGGATAGATACCCAGAAGTGGAATTACTGGATCATATGATAGTTCAATTTTTAATTTTTTGAGGAACCTCCATACTGTTTTCCATAGTGGCTGCACCAATTTACATTCCCCACAAGGGCTCAACCTTCTCTACACTGATATTTCTCTACATTGATATTTGTTATCTTCTGTTTTTTTTCATAATAGCTATCCTACCAGGTGTGAGGTGATATCTCATTGTGGTTTTGATTTGTATTTCTCTGATGATTAGTTACGTTGAGCATCTTTTCATGGAACTGTTGGTCATCCGTATGTCTTTTTTGGAGAAATATCTAATCAAGTCTTTAGCCCATGTTTTAATGAGGTTGTTAGTTTCTTTTGCTATTGAATTGTAGAAGTAACTCATAGACAATTTTAAGCTTAGCTTGGCACAGTATGCATCAGTCCCATAATTTAAGTTGGATAATTTTAAATTTTAGTTTATTCATTAATATAAGGAAAAGTAGAAAACTTGTGGCAATTCACCTATTAAAACATAAAGTTCCAACCAGCATATTGGATGCTGGGTGGCAAGAAAGCAAATAAAAAAGATCAGTAATGGCCCGAGGTACCCCCTCAAAGACTCACCGTCCATGACATTTCTCCGAGAGAACAGTGAGTGTGTAAAGGTGAAGACCCTCACTGAAACCAAAACATAGAGTGTGGAAGTTAGTTTAACGAAGGAGCACAATATATATTTTGCTTTTTATACTGTGTGCTTCTCTGTTAGGTTTAAAACTGAAACAGTCTTCCCCTGGAGATCACGCCAGCATTTATTTCAAATCAATGATGAAAATTAAATGGTAATCCTCAAGGGAGGAGGCTCTTCCATAACCACCACTTCCTATTGGAAATCTTCCTTTCATGTTTCTGCTTAGTACTCAATCCAGGGTTTGAAATTAATTAAAAGATATCCTTTCTCTAATCTTTAGATAATTAGCTTCAAAGATTTTCTTCAAAATGTTGTAATAACTTTATCTTTTATGTGTAAATTCAGAACGGTTTCTATCTGGACAATAATAATTCAGTAGTCGTTAGCAATTGAGGGAAAGGAATGGTTTGTCAGTTATTTAAGTGTTTGGGTTCAGTTATGAAAAATAAGTATTTATCATGAAGCAATTTTTAGACTTTTTGTACAAGACTAAATGATGAGTAAAGATTCCCATATCGACTCCTAAAAATTGGAATTGGAAAGTACCATGTAAGTTTTAGCTTCTCATTTTGTGGATAGGAAAAAACTCAATCCCAGATAAGATGTAAATACTTTTAATTATAGAAACTATTGATATCAAATGAAAGCTTTTCAGTCACCTCTCGTTTATCTTCAGGAAGACAGAATAAGGAAATGGCTTCAAATTACAAGAAGAAAGATTTTAGTTAGGTGTAAGTTCAGCCTTTATAAGACATTTTTTTCTTAGAGAAGATGTGAAGGACTAAAGTTGGATAAAAATTCTTTGACATTCCTGCCATTGAGAGGCGGAGCCTAATCTCCTCCCCTTGAGTCTATGCTGGCCTGATTAACCACAAGAATGAGGGAGCAGTGACATTTCCAAGCTTCTGAGGCTAAGTCAAAGAAGCCTTGGGGCTTCTGCCTGGGTCTCAGAGAACAATCATTTTGGATGTTGGGTCTCCAAAATTCTGATTATCCTGCCACCACCGTGCCGTGAGGAAGCCCAAGCTAGCCATGTGGAGAGGTTGCATGGAGAGATGCCAAATATGTGAAAGTGGATGCTTTCAGATGATCCAGCCTCAACCGCATCTACCTGCAACTGTATGAGGGACCTCAAGTGAGAACCTCGAGTCACCCCCGAATTGTGAGAGGTTATAATGAATTGATGTTTTATTTCAACAAATTTAGGGGTGGTTTGTTATGCAACGATAGATACCTAGAATAGTAGGTTCCTTTAAATTCAGAAAACATTATTTCGAGAGGGGTATGTAAAATATCCGTACTTGGAGATTATGAATTTGAGTAGAAACATCTGACCTGAACAGTTAAGGCATGGGTTTTTCTTATCTAGGGTAATTTGGATAAAACATTAGTGAGCTGAGATGATAGCCCTCCATTCCTGCCCTTCTGCACTCTTTGTCTGTAGTCCATTAATCTTCTGCCCTCGATGCTCGGGTCACTAGTTTATGTTTATTTTCATTTCCATGGAAACTATTTTTGAGAAAAGTACCCTGTAGACATATTCACATTAAGTGAAAATGGTTGCTTAGACTTACTGTTTTGATTTCTATTGGTTAGTTGATTCACTCAGAAAATATTTATCTATTGCCTACTATGTGCTGATGACTGTGTGAACACTATGGGAATACAGCAATGTACCAGCCAGTCAGGGTTTCCGCTAGTCTTGTAGGGACTTTCAGTCTAGAAGAGATAGAGCTAACTAACTAAGCAATTGGATTTTGCCCTGGTCAAAGTCTGAAGCCAAAGGATTTCACATGTGACTGTGGAAATTTAGGCATTTGAGACTTAGATGCTAGAAATTTTATTATACAGCCTGGCAGCCTTCCTAAAATCTGAACATCACACCTCCTCCTAATTCTGGCTCTGTGCAAAGATTGTCTACCTTTCTTAACATTCTTTCCTAAAATGTGAGGTGCTGTGTTTTTGTTTCCAAAACCAGTTCTACAATCCTCAAGCCCAGAGAGGCTAAAAGACTTCGAGTTCATCCACCTCACCCAGTCTACCTGGCTCCTTGACTGTCAAGGGGACTAAAATTGACACCAGTTCATAAAAATCTATTTACCTACTTCTGTGAACCAGGTACCAGAAAAGAAAAAGGATCCAGAAAAACACACACACGTGCGCGGGCGCGCGCGCACACACACACACACACAGGAAGCTCATAACCTAGTAGAAGAGAGAGAGGAATAAGCAAATGACTATAATAAAGAGTAGTAAACACGACAGTAAATTCAGATAAAAATACTAAGGTAACAGATCCTATGTAACTACTATAGAATGGCAAAATGTAAAGATATGATAGATGATAAAGATGGCATTCCAAATCAATGGGGAAAGGAAGGTTAATAAAAGATGCTGGGACAATTAGATGCCTTTCTGGGGAAAATCATATTGCAGTCTCAACTCATATAATATCTCCAAATAAATTCTAGAAGAATTAGAATAAAACATTTAACAAAACCATAAAAATTTGAAAAAAATCCTATGGTGAACATCTGATCTCGAATAGATCTTGAATCAGAATACCTGATCTTTGAATGGGTAGGGACTTAAAAATGTGAAAAGGGGGCCAGCCTGGTGGTGTAGTGGTTAAGTGTGCGTGCTCCCATTCAGGGGCCCCGGGTTCACCAGTTCAGACCCCGGGTGTGGACCTGTACAGCGCTTATCAAGCCATGCAGTGGCAGGCGTCCCACATATAGAGCAGAGGCAGATGGTCACGGATGTTAGCTCAGGGCCAGTCTTCCTATGAAACAAAGCAAAAGCAAAAAAAACACAATGTGAAAAAGATCACAAAGGAAAATGTTAATATATTTAACCACATAAAGATGGAAAATATTGTATGGCAAAAAAGATCTTAAGAAAAGACAACACACTGGAAAATGTTTGAAACAAATATAAAGGATAAAATTTACCACCTCTGATACACAAAGAGCCCATTCCAATCAGTAAGAAAACAAAGAATCCAGCAGATAGTTGGGTCAGGGTTGGAGGACAACTCACAAAGTAGTCAATAACATGTAAAGAAATGTTCAGTTTTGCTGTAATCGTGAAATCGTAGTTTTAACCATATAAAGTAAGGATTAAAGAATTTAATGATTTCTCTTTGGTACAGATACGCCGCTGGTGGCGGCATAAATTGGCATACTCTTTCTGGAAGGCAAATGGGCTCCACAGATGAATATCCTGTAAAACACCCATGTCATTTGTCCCGGGACGTCCTCTTCCGCTGTGAATTAGTCCTAAGGAAAAATTGCACATGTTGACAGTGACATCTGTGCAAAGTTGTTCATGCCCTAGTAAATAAAATAAAATACTTAGAAACAGTATAAATAACTACAATTAAGCAGAACATGGTAACTTGCATGACGAGATATTATGCAGCTATTTAAAAAATATGTGTTTGGAATATTCTTAATATCATGGAAAATGTCTGATATAATATGTAACAGAAAAGCAATATACATAATAGTACCCACAATTTGATCTAATTTCTAAATAGAGAAAAATATGATAAAAAGTTAACTTTTTTCACTGATTGGTGGATGTATTAAGGATTTTTTTGGTATCTTTTTACAGTAATGTATGATACACTTTCAAAAATTTCCAAACAGCTAGTTTTACTTTAATCATTAGAAAATGAAAACATCGTATTCACAATTAATTTTAAATAGTGCATTATTTATTTATCCAACATTTATTGTTCCAGGTGCTTAGGGTATGTCAGCCCAATGTGGGGCTTACATCTTAGTAATCGGCGACAGTAAATTAACAGTAAACATATCCAATAAGTGAGTTATACAGTGTGTTAGAGGATAAGAGTGCATTAAATCAAGTGAAGGCATCAGGCCTCATTGGGAAGGTGACAACTGAGCAATGATTTGCAGATGAGGAAGTTAACCACGTAGATATCTGGAAGGAAAGCTTGTTCCACACCGAAGAAACTACCAGATCAAAAGTCCTAGGGCAAGGGATTGCTTTGGAGCAGAGTGAGTGATGGAGAAAGCAGTAGCCAAGATTAGAGAGAGAATTGCAGGAGGTCTGGGGCAGGTACACCATGGAAGGCTTTGGCAGCTATTGTAAGTACTTTGGTTTTTACTGTGAGTGAAAAGGGGAGCCAGGAAAGGGTTTTGAAAGGATGGATGAATTTACTGTTAGAGGCCTCCTCTGGCAGTTGTGAAGCTTTTAGTTGTGTGAGGGCAGAAGCAGGGTGACCCGCTGGGAGGCTGAGACAGTAATCTGGGCAAGAGCCTAGTGACTCTGACCAAGCTGGTAGCCACGGCAGTGATGAGAAGTCGGGATCTGGATACACTTGGAAGGCAAAGCCAACAGAATTCCTAAGGGGTCGGATGTGGGTGTGAGAGAAAGAGAAGAGCCAAGGAGGACTAAGACTTAGGCAACTAGCAGGATAGAGCTGACATCAGCTGCGATGGGGAAGGCTGCAGATGAGCAAGTCGTGATGAGACCACCAAGGGAGTGAGTATAGAGAGAGCAAAAGGTGAAAAAGGTAGCTTCTCCAGGTGCCTGGAGAAATTCAGCCTCAGACATCTGAGAGAAGAGATGAAGAGGCCTTGGTGACTGAGAAAGAGCCACAGGGGGTAGGAGGAAAGTCAAGACAGTGTGGTGTCCCCAAAGGCCAGGGAAGCACAGGCCTCGAGGAGGAGAGACTAATCAATTGTGCTAAATGCCGCTGCACCAAGTAAGCGGAGGGCAGTTACTGGCCAATTGGCTTTAACAATCCAGCCAGTAGATGCGCAAGTTCTTTTCCGATTGCTCTGCTTTTCTGAGTGAAGCAGGAAGCCAGGTCATTGGCTGAGAGTGAGGATAAAGGAGGAGGGAACTGCAGCCACAGATTTCTCCTCAGGCATTCCGGTTAATGAGCACTTTGAGAAAACTTTTTGCGTCTTAAGTCAAAGGAGGTGATACTCCTTAGGTGTTGTCCTGGGGCCAGATCACCACGTTCAGGTTGAAGGTGAGAAGGTGAGAAGCATGGATAAGTTGGTTGGCAACTCTGTAGAAGCTGGAGAATAAATAAATTTGAAAGTTAATAACCTCAGCCTCTGTTTAAACCTATAGTTTTCATGGAAGGGGCTGCTGTCATCTTTTTATATCTTAATCCAAACTTGCTCTAACTGGTGTGATACGATTTGTGTCTTCATTATTAAGAAACAGGGAATAAAGGCCAGCAAAGATCTCCTTTATCACTAATCTGACATAGAGGGATGAATGAGTTCAACCGTTCAGTATAAGCAGAACCACAATTTTCTCGTACTTAATAAAAACGATGATTTTTTTATAGCACATTAGTTTAAACCAAATTTTCTAATCTGATTTGATAGAAAGGAACTGTGTAAAAGATTAATATAATGGACTAGTGCCTCTAATATAATTGAAGACTTGGATTTTCACATCATATTAGTGATTTTCATGCTCTTTGTGCAATTTTCTGATGGAATTAGTGCCATCTGCAATCTGCAACACATGAACAGCTCTCATGGATGATAGTGTCTGAGGGACTTTGTAACACGCAGGCAGGCTCACATCTTTAAACAGTTTCAACATACTGTCAAGTGTTTTGTCTTCCTAAGTTGAAGAGAAAGTAACCTCTCAAAAAGCAACAATTTTGCCTTTTTTTCTACTAAAGTTGATGCCCACCTCAGTAGCGCCTGTCATGTGAGTGTCCCTGCCATCCTCCACCAGCCAGGAGAGTTCAGCCACGTTGATGCTGCCCAGTCTTTTACCTCACCTCCGACAAGTGAGTTTGTAAGCTTGATAGACAGGATTGTGATGAAATTTTTAGTCTCAAACAAGAGCTATTTTAAAAAATAAAGCTTATTTATGCAAATAGACATGAAAATTGTATCTGTGGAATTCAGTGAAATTGCTCAATGGACGGCCTTCCATTGTTAGCATCAAGTCTGAACCCCCTAGTGTGGTTCAAGAGGCATCTCATGTGCCGGGCATGGCTTCTCACTTGCCTGCTATCTTGTCACTCTTCTACTCTGCCTCCTCCACCCATGTCTTCCTGAGTTATCTCAGCTCTTCCAAAGACATCAGGCCATTTCACAAGTCTGTGACTTTGCCATGCTGTTCATCATGGGCTCTCCAGGCTGGGAGCCTCCTCTAACCCTCACCATCATCTGTCTAACGGTATCCCTTCTCTTCTGATCCTTGCTCTCCATGTGCCCTCTCCACTCCATCTTTGCCATCAACTTAAGTCCCTCTTTCTAGAACCCTCACATTACTGTGACCCCATTGTAACTCTTATTACACTGTGTAATAATTATACATGTGCATGTCTTTCTCCCCTTCCAGATAGTGAGCTGCTTGAAGACAGGAACTATAGCTTCACTCCCTGGATCAAAAATACTTAATGAACACATAATTGTATGGGTGAATGGCAAGGTCACTAGGACCAAACTTTATCAACCTCAAGTTCCTTTCTCATTGATAATAAGTCAACCTTGATCTGTGCATATCCACTTAGGACAGTTTCTACTTCATGCAGTTAAAAATAATGGGAGTTCTTCAGCTTTTCTTGTTATATCTATCTATCTATCTATCTATCATCTGTCTATATACCTATCTACCTATCATCTGCCTATCTGTGCATAAATTATAGGTCAATCTGGTAGTTATCTTGGCTTTTCTGCTGGTTGGAAATAAATGAAAACTTCAAAAAAATTATAGAAATGATTTTACACGTATGCTTCCCTGTTCTCTTTTCTCTTCTCATGTTAGAAAGGCTGTTATAATTAATATCTATATTAATGGGTGCTGCTAAAGAGAGCACTGATGGGAAGTCCTTCTAAAGAGATAATGAGACTCTTTCACCCTGCACTGATCTTTTGATACCTGTGTGATGAAAATGAAGTGGTTTAGCCTATATTCAGTCCTAAGTAGCCTCCCTGTGTCTGGCTGGGCTTTTAAATTCTGGTGGACATCTGGAGCAATGGTGTGGCTACTGTGTACTCTTACACATAAGACTGGTAGAGTGTTTAAGACTTTTTAAACAAATGGCAATTCACTGAGTGGTATGCTGTAATCTATGTTACATTTAGTGAGTGTGTCAAGACCTTGTGGACTGATTGTTTATTTGACTGGCTATTCTAGTAGAGGCTGATGGAAGGGAATTGCACGTACATAGAATGCATGCCAACAAAAACAAGGCACTCCTTGGAATAGATGGAGAGATTCTAAAATAGTGCTTTGTGTTGCATTTTAGATCAATTTCTTATGAGTATTCAAATTTGAAATTATAATGGAAATCAAGGTGAAATATATTTGTTTCTCTATATTTTGTTTTACATAAAATTTCTGTACTATTTTGACACATTCAGCTGTATAGCACATAAGAATGGTTATCTCACTCTTGTTTCTGAAACGGGTTCTTTTTTTCCATCCTGAGAAGCTCCGTGAACCTTTTAATATATGTAAAACTAAAAAAGGTATTATAGAATTAAATAAAGCTATCTTCTAGCTTCTCCTGAAGTGGGCAAGAAAGGGAATACAAAGAAATCAGAAACAAGGTTTTGATCTTGTGTTTTCCTCCCTCAGGCAGACAACTCCTCTTAGTGTAAAGTTCTAGCACAAATGAATGATGGAATATTTGGCTGCAATAATTTATGGTGTTCTATGTGACAGCCTATTTTAGAATGCTTGGGTTTTTTATAGTTTCTGGAATTAGTGCCTGCTGCTGAAACAAGAGATCGCTCTCCTTGGACAGAGTGTAATTTAATAGTATAATTTGGCGCTGGCTACCTCCTCCTCTATTCCACTGCCCACTCTTGTCACCCTGTGACACATAGAGGATAACATTGTCTGTTCAGTGAGGTGCTACGTATCCTGCTTGTGTTCTGATGCATCAAGGCTGGAAAGAACGGAGGCTTGTCTGTGAAACACGACCAGGCTCCGAGTTAACTCACTCTTTATGAACCCCATTCAGGTGAGTTGAGTAGAAGGGCACGTTCCATTTTCTAAAGCAAGAGCTATTATTTCAAAAAATGTGCAAGTCGAGAGAAGAATTTGGCCTGTATAAAGCTATGGTATTAAAATGTATGTTTTCACTAGATATTTCAAAGTGTCTTCATGTCATCTTAAGTGTCCCTCACTGTTTACCTGTGTCAGGGGTGATATTTTGACTTTAAAGGTGGAGAAACAGGCTTTAAGAAGACAAATGACTTGTTTAAGATTACACAGTCATTAAGAATCAAAAATCAGAATTCAATCTTGGGGCTTCCGATTCCACACCAACAGTTCTTCTCCCCTGAGCGTGTAACACCTACCATGAAAACATAACTATGTGTATGGACACACAGCTCTTTCTTCAGTGTTAAAGTGGCAGTGTTAAAAGTGAAGGCTCCCAGTGAGCCATACATCCTGTGACTCATACCCAAGGTGAGTCCCCTCCCACCAATCTGGACCCCCCCATGTCACTGATTGAAGGGGATGGAAGTGATGCAGTGGGACTTTCGAGGTGAGGCTCTAGGAAAACTTGCAGCTTCGGCCTGAGTGTCACAGAAACTTCACTCTGGAGTAAGCCAGCTACCATGCAGGACGTTTGACCACAAGGAGACTACTGTGCTAGGAGGAAGCCCAGCAGGTTAAGAGGCCGCGTGCAGAGGGAGAGACAGCTGAGCAGGCCCCAGATGTTCTGACCATCCCAGCCCAAGTGTCAGAAACGGAAATGAAGAAGCCCCTAGGAAACCCAGCCCTTGCGACCACTTGGCAGCAGCCACATGGGAGAGAGGCTCTGAGCAACAACAGCCCCGTTGAGGCAAGAACTGTGAGAGGTGATAATAAATTGTTGTTTGAAGTCACTAAGTTTTGGGTGGTTTGATCGGCAGCAATAGATACTTGCAAGAGTGATGTATAAAACTTTCCTGATTTTCCTTTGAAAATGCCGTGAAATTTCTGTTCTAGATGTTCTCAAACAAACAAACATCAAAACTTAAGCGACCACTTTCCTGGCCTGTGTTTCTTTTTTAATCGATTTTCACCCATGGAAGGTAAATAATTTGAACAATGTTTCAGAGCACATGGAAAACTATTATAATCCTGAGTCGTGGTTTTCCGAACAGCAGCGTTGGGAGCCAATTCTCCAACGCGCCTCTCATGTTTCTGGACACCTTGTGAGCAAAGGCACCGACTGCCTTTGTTCTGGACTAACTTTTCATGGATGTCTTACAGCAAATAGCTTTGGGAGACAGGGCAAGAATCTCCATTTGGGGCAAAGGAGATTTTACCTTACTTGCAAGCTAACCAGTTCACTCACCATAATTTCATGGATGCTGGTAATACAGTGAAGATAATCTTTTACTCTGGAGCAAACAGTAGGTAGGCTCAGTACCCTTTATAAAAGATTCATGTTCTCCAAACTCAGGGCTCCTCTCTTGTAACGTAGCCCAAGAGCAGACAGGTGTCACCTGGTCTTCTTTGTGTCACCTTGTGGGGATTGGAGCTTGGGGCATCAGTGCAAATGCGGATACTCTGGTGATCGCTGTTGTTGTGAATAATGCATTGTCTTCTGTCACTGACTTGGGAGTCTCGTGTCTTACACTAGCAAGCTGAAGCAAGCTAACTTGTGAACTTGCAAGTAAGGTAAAATCTCAGACTCTTCCCAGCTCCTGAGAATCAGTTGAGCTCATTCGCTAAGTCAGGTAAATGCAAGAACAACTAATTTTAGGACTTTAAAATAATCTGAGAGATTTTCTGGCTCAACTCAAGCTCTCCTAGGCATTGTTCCATCTAACTTAATGGGAAATAAGTGAAGACTTGAATATTTGGTAATGCTAATGATAAAAACGAGTCCTATCTGGGTGGATTCAGCTGAGCTCTGTATCCCAAACAAAGATTTTTCATTTTGTTCTACTCAGACTAGACTCCTAGCACGTTGACTAGACCCATTGGGTTTAGAGAAAGGTAGAAAGGGCAGTAGACGGCAAGGGGAGGAAATCAGGACTTTAAGTGAAAATTTTCTTCTTTTGCCTTTTATATTCCCCATGAGTTGGCTTGTTTTCAGATGTTGGTTAAGTAGCATTTTTTAAATTAAGCATTTAATTTTGAGGCAGTTGTAGATTAATATGTAGTTGTAAGAAACAATGCCAGAGGGATACTGTGTATTCTTTACCCATGTTCACCCATTGGTAACACCTTGCAAAACTATAGCACAATTTCACAACCAGGATATTGACATTGATACATCAAAACATTTTCATCACCACAAGGATCCCTCAACATCCGCTTCCTTTCCACTCCCACCTACTCTTTAACTCCTGGCAACCACTAATTTCTACTTCTATGTACATTGTCATTTAAAGAATGCTATATAAATGGGATGATACAGTATGAAATCTTTTGGGATTGGCTTGTTTCACTCAGCCTAATTCTCTGGAGATTTACCCAGGTTGTTCCTTTTTTGTTGCTGGGTAGTATTCTACAGCATGGATGTACCACGCTTTGTTTAACCATTCAGTCATTGGAGGACGTTTGGATTGTTTCCAGTTTTCGGCTATTACGAACATAGCCACCATAAACATCTTGTACAGGTTTTTGTATGAACACAAGTCTTCATTTCTCTGGCAAAAATTTCGAAAAGTACAGTTACTGGGTCTTATGGTAGTTTCTTGCTCAACTTTTAAAGAAACAGGAAAACTGTCTTCCTGAGTGGTTGTAGTATTTTACATTCCTAGAAGCAATGTATCTGTGATCCAGTTTGCTATATTCTCACCAGCATTTGGTGTTGTCACTATTTTTTATTCTAGCCATTTTGATAGATGCACAGTTATCTCATTGTGATTTTAATTTTCATTTCCCTAATGACTAATTATGTTGAATGACTTTAATGTGCTTATCTGCCATCTGTATATCTTCTTTGGTGAAATATCTCTTCATATCTTTTGCCCATATTCTAATTAGATTTTTTTTCCCTTTAGCTGTTCAGTTTTGAGCTTTAAAAAATATATTTATTCTAGATACTTGTCCTTTCTGGGTACCCTAATCCTAACCCCAGCCCTAACCAGTTGCAAATATTTTCTTGCACTCTGTATTTTGTCTTTTTATTCTCTTAAAAAGTCTTTCACAGAGCAAAAGTTTTAAATTTTGATGAAATCCAATTTACCAATTTTTCTTTTCTAGATTGTGCTTTGGTGTCAAGTTTAAGAACACTTTCCCTAGTCCTAGATCCTGAGGATTTTCTCCTATATTTTTTCTAAAAGTTTTATAGTTTTGTGTGTTACATTTAAGTCCATGATCCTTCAGTAGCTCAGAATGTAACTGTATTTGGAGATAAGGTCTTTAAAGAGGTAAAGTTAAAGTGAGATTGTCAAGGTGGGACCCTAATTCAATCTGACAGGTGGTGTTATGAGAGGAAGAGACACAAGAGATGTGTGTGCACAGAGAGACAACCACGTGAAGAGGGAGTGAGAAGGCAGCCATCTGCAAGCCCAGGGGAGAGGCCTCAGGAGAAACCAACCCTGCTGGCACTTTGATCTTGAACTTCCAATCTCCAGAATTGTAAGAAAATAAATTTCTGTTTTTTAAGCCATCCAGACTCTGGTATATTTTTTTTTTTCATTGATTCTTTCTACTGTTTCCCTGTTTTCGATTACATTGATTTCTGTTCTTTTCTTTAAAGAAATTATTTCCTTCCTTGTGCTTGCTTTGGGTTTATTTTGCTCTTCTTCTCCCAGATTTTTGATATGGGAGCTTAAACTATGGATTTGAGACATTTTCTCTTTTCTAACACATGCAATTAGTGCTATAAACTTTCCTCTGAGAACTGCTTTAGCTTCATCCTACAAATTTGGCTATATTTTATTTCAGTTTAGTGTATTTTTTGATTTTCCTTTAGACTTATTGTTTAATCCGTGGTTATTTAGAAGTGTATTGTTTAGTTTCCAGGTGTTTGGAGGTTTTCCCACTATTTTTCTGTTATTGATTTCTAGTTTGAATTCACTGTGATCAAAGAACACATTCTGTATACTGTTACTCTTTTTAAAATTTGGTGAGGTTTGTTTTATTGCCTAAGATATGTTCTATGGTGGTATATTTTCCATTCTATGGGCACTTGGAAAGAATGTGCTGTCTGCTGTTGTCTGATGGAGTGTTTTATAAATATCAATTACATCCTGGTGGTTGATGGTTTTGTTGAGTTCTTCTATGTTCATGTTGATTTTCTGTAGAGTTTTCTATCAGTCATTGAGAGAGGGATGTTGAAGGCTCTAGTGTTATTTTGGATTGTTTATGTCTCCTTTCAGTTACATCAGTTTTTGCTTCACATATTTTGTAGCTATTTTGTTTGGTGTATACACATTTAGGATTGCTATGTCTTGTTGGACTGACGTTTTATCATTATGTAATAGCTATCCCTTGTAATTTTCCTAGCTCTGAAACCACTTTATCCGATATTAATGTATCCATTCCTGTTTTCTTTTGATTAGTATTTACATGACATATCTTTTTGCATATTTACTTTCAATCTGCCCATTTTGTTACATTTGAAATGAGTTTATTGCAGACAGCCTATAGTTGGGTGTGGTAAGCTGAATAATGACCCCAAGATGTCCACATCTTAATGTCTGGACCCTATTAAAATTACCTTAGATGGCAAAAGAGACCTTGCAGATGTGATTATGTTAAGGATCTTGAGATGAAAGATTATACCATGGTGAGCCCTAAACATGATCATGAGTGTCCTTACTAGGGGAAGGCAAAGGAAAATTTGACACCAAAGAGAAGATCATATGGTGGAAACAGAGAGATATTTGGAGATAATAGGATACTGGCTTTGAAGGTGGAGGAAGGATTCATGATTCAAGGAATGCAGTTCTAGAAACTAGAAAAAGCAAGAAAAGAGATTTTCCCCAGGAACCTCCAGAGGGAATGATACTCTGCCAATAACTTCACTGGAGACTAGTGAAACTGACTTTGTACCTCTGGCTTCCAGAACTGTAAGAGAATAAATTTGTGTTGTTTTAAGCCACTAAGTGTGTGGTAACTTGTTAAAGCAGCAATAGGAAACTAATACATTGGGTCATGATTTCTAATCTACTATTCCATTTTAACTGATGTCATTTAATTGGCTTATTTAGACCATTTACATTTACTGTAATTTTTGACATGTTAGGGCTTAAGTTTGACATTTTATTTTTTGTTTTGTTTTGTTCTCTCTCTGTTTTCATTTCTCTGTTTACTTTTTCCTGCCTTCTTATGGGCTACTTGAATAACTTTTAGAATTCCACATTGATTTATTCATAGTATTTTTGAGTGTCTCTCTTTCTATGTTGCTTTTTTAGTGGTTGCTCTAGGTATTACATTATACATACATAACTTATCACAGACTACTGATGTCATCATTTTACCAGTTCACGTGAAATATAGAAATCTTTTCTTCATTTATGTTCCTTTATTCTTCCTATTTATTATGTAATATTCTTAAATATTTCCTCTACACATAGTTAGAACCAAATCAGATAGCATTATAACTTTTGTTTATACTGTCAAATATTGCTTAGAAAACTCACAAGGAGGAAAAAAAGCCTATTGTATTCATCCATATTTTGCTTTACTGTATTTTGTTCCCTTATGGCATTCCAAAGTTCCTTCTTTTATCTCTTCTCTTCTGGTTAGGAATTGTCCCTCAGCCATTCTTTTAGGGGAGGTTGGGTGGTGACAAATTCTCTTGGTTTTCCTTCATTTAAGATGCTTTTATTTCCCCTTCATTCTTGAAGAATATTTTTGCTGGGTTTAGAAGTCTGAGTTGACAGTTATTTTTCTTTCAGCACTTGAAAAATATTGCACCACTTCCATATGGCTTCCATGGTTTCTACTGAGAAATATGCTAGTATTCTGCCTGTTTTTCTGCTATTGTTAAGACTCATTTTTCTCTGGCTGAGTTCCATAACTCTTCTTTGTGTTTAATTTTCAGAAATTTAATTATTATCTGTCTTAAGGTAAATTTCTTTGGGTGTATCCTATTTGGAGTTGACTCAACTTCTTGAATCTGTAGGTTTTTGGGCCTTGGTAAATTTGGAAAGTTTACTACTGTCATTTCTACAAGGATTTTTCAGCCCCATTCTCTTTTGCTTTTCCTTCTAGAACTCTGATAACACAAGTGCTAGATATTTTGTTACAGTCACACAGATTCTTGAGGTTCTGTTATGTTTTCTTTTCTAGTCTATTTTCCCTCTGTTACCCAGCTTGGATAATTCCTGTTGTTCTGTCTTCCAATTCACTAATTCTTTCCACTATTCTTTCCACTCTGCTATTGAGCTCATTCACTGGGCTTTTATTTCAGCTATTGTGTTATCCAGTTCTAAAATTTCCATTCAGTTCTTCTTTATATCTTCTATTTCTTCTGACATTTTTTCATTTGTTTCAAGTATGCCCATAATTGCTCATCAAAGCATTTTAACATGATTGCTCGAAAAACTGGCAAATAACTCTAATATCTCTGCCATCTTAGTTTTGGCATCTGTTGATGGTCTTTTTTCATTCATTTAAGACCTTCCCAGTTTTTGGTTCATGTCATGTTATGAGACTCAATCTTATTTAAATCTTCTGCTTTAGCTGGTGTCCTCTAACACTGGTAAAGGAAAGTAGGGGCAGGGAGTGCTGCCTCATGACTTCCAGGTGGAGGTAGAAATCCAGATTCCCCACTTGGCCTCTGGGTGGGTTCCTTCTTACTGCTGGGCAGGGTGGGAATTCCAGCTTCTCATGCAGTCTCTCCACTGACACTGCTGTGCAGGTGACCTCCTTACTGATAGACTACAATGGCAGTCTTGACCCTTCATTAGGCCTTTTCTAATATCTCCTCAGTGAGGCAGGGGAGAGGTGCCTCATTACCACCAAGTAGGGGTAGAAGCTCAGTCTCTCCTGTGACTCCTCTGACTCTGCAGGGAGAAGTGCTTTATAACCTGCTGGCAGGGTTTAAACTCCCATCTCCCTGTTGACCTTCTCTGATATCACCCTTGCAGGAGGTTTGGGGTGTTCGTCACAACCTGATGAGGGTAGAAGTCTAGGCCCTCCACTCAACCTTTGCTAGTGTGGGTGGGGTTGAGGACTCAGTTTCTTCTATGGTGTTTGGCTTCAATAGACTAGCTATTGCCTAAAAATTTTCTATCTTACTAGTCTTCACTTTCCTGGTTATTTGGCTAGACAGAGTAAGCTTTTCTTGGGGCTTTTTGTTTGTATGCATTGACTTTTCCATATTGCCAGCTTCTTCAGCTCCAAGTGTAGGGTATATGAGGAAAAAAGAAAATCCTGGGATTTCACCATCATGTCTTTCCTCTGGTACTAAGTTCCCTTGACATTCTGTGTTCTTCTCTCAACTTTTAAGAGCTTTGTATGTTTGTTTTATATATAATACCCAGGGTTTTAAGTTGTAGTTAGCAGGAAGATAGGAAAATTACCTATACTCTATCTCCCCAGAATCAGATGTCCCATCAGCATTTTTTTTTTCTTTGCTGAAGAAGATTAGCCCTGAGATAACATCCAGGGCAATCTTCCTCTATTTTGTATGGAGGTTGCTGCCACAGCATGGCTGATGAATGGTGTAGGTGCGTGCACAGGATTCAAACTCATGAACCTGGGCCACTAAAGTGGAGAGCACCAAACTTAACCACCAGGCCCTGGGGCCAGCCCTATCATTCACATTTTTTAAAACCTTTCTAGGTACAATCAAGTTTGAGAATTTCTGGCTGCTTTCATTGGGTGAGATTCAGTGTCAACGGGTCCTGAAGGCCTTTCCTTATTTCTGTCACTAGAGTCCACACAATTGGTAGGTTACTTTCTGTAGCAGACACGTTCGGGGGCCCACTCATATCCTTCTGCCATGCTTTGTGACTCTATGTGCTGCTTCTAACTTCCACCTGCCAGTATTTGCATCTCTGCCTGGGTGCGTTCTCCATGCGGTAGCAGGCTTCTCTGCCCAAAGGGCCAGTGAACTGCAATTCACTGAAACAGTGCTCAACTAATAAAGGACAGAAAAGGGTATATTAACATCCCATCTCCTTCACCCTTCTGTTGAAATAATTCTGAGGTATTTTATCTTCCAGAGTTTTCCTACTGGATTAAGCTTAATTTGCCAAGTGGTGGCTGGCTTCTTATTGCACAATTTATTGGCTGCCTTCCCTTCTCTGTCTCATTTCCTCACTCCCTAACCCATGTTTCTTGCACTTCCCAAATAAACTGCTTGCTCTTGAATCCTTGCCTCAGGATCTGCTTTCCAACCTTTTACTCCACTCCACTCCACTCCACTTCACTCCAATAAGGCTCATGCAGTATTCTGAACAGCTCACATCTTGGCTTCTGCCTTTGTAGAGACCATGTAAAGTCTTTCTCTTTCAAATGCAGAGATGTCACAGATCCAAGCTAAGGTTAAAAATGTTTGAATCCCAGCTTTTCTACTAGTTTGTTATATGACTGTGGGAATGACCCTGAGCTTTTCTGAACCTCCATTTCCTCATTTTCAAAATGGGGATAATAATATCTATACCTTCATTTGAGAGGTTTCAGTAAGATAATGGATTTAAAGCACATGACACAGTGCCTAGCATGTGGTAATTGCTCTATAATATTAGCCCATGTTATTGGCATTCCTGCCACTTCTACTTCTCCTTTTAACTTTTTTCCCATCTTTCTCAGCCTCCTTATAGCTGTGCTTTCTCAGGATCCCATCCTTGGTCCTCTTCTCGTCTCACCTTAAATGCTCTCACAGGTTGACCTCATCTGATCTGATAGCTTCATTTCCACTGCGCTAAGCACTGCAAGTTCTGTTTCTCTATCCTCCCCCTCTTTCCTGGTCCTGAAACCCTTATTTTCAACTCTCCCTGTAATTCAAACTCAGTGTGTACAAAATAAGACTTTGCTACACCAACAAATCAAATGTACCTCCTTCCAGTTAGTTATTTGTTCCTATTTTGGTTAAAGACATCATCCATCATCCAGATGCCCAAGATAGAAATGTGAGGCTAACTCCAATCCCTCTTTCTTTATATTTTTCACATCCAACCAGTTATGAAAATACGTGCCTTCTATTTTTTAAGTTAATGTTTTCAAACTGAAGATTGCAACCTATTAGTGACATCACTTTAGTATGACTAGTTTACCCTGATGTTGGCAAGCTCTTTCTTGTTGCCAGATTTTCATAGCTAGCTTTCTACAGCTGCCAGTTGCTGAATATCTTAATTGGTAATAGGAATATCCTTTATTTCAGCCCTTATAAATTTTAAGGGAAGGATCCTATAACTTCATACAAGAAGAAAGGAGGAAAATCCAAGAAGAATCTACCAACACTGACTTTTAGAAACTAGAAGAATAAGAATAAATATCCTTTATTTTTATTTATTTATTTTTGTGAGGAAGATTGACTCGGAGTTAACATCTGCACCAATCTTCCCCTATTTTGCATGTGGGACGCCACCACAGCTTGGCTTGATGAGCAGTGTGTAGGTCTGCACCCAGGATCTGAATTGAAAACCCCAGTCCTCTGAAGCAGAGCGCACAAACTTAACCACTACACCACTAGGCCAGCCCCTAAACATCCTTTATTTGAGGATGATGATAAAGATAGACAGATAGATATGTAGATATGTATAATGTGTATGTATATACATACATGTACATACATCAGTTGGATCTATGAGTCTGGGTTTAATGTAGAGGTTCTAGCTGGAGAAATAAATTCGTTAGTCTTCAGTGTGCATATATTATTTAAAACCTTGAGACTGATGGACTCACCAAGGCAGTGAGTGTAGACAGAACAGGGGTCTGAGGACTGAGCCCTGGAGACCTCATATATACTTGGTCTTTATATCTGATTCCTGGCATAGGGCTCCTAAAACTCTTGGAACTTGGAATCTCCTAAGTGATAAGAGTAGCTTTTTTTATGCTAATGGGATGACTCACGTCTGGGGGCCCCTAGATAGCTTCAGAATAAGGCTGGTTGTCAGAAAGACCAAGCTATCCTTAGGGGATTAGAACTTTCCGCTCCACTCTGGAGGACTTCTGGAGAGGGGAGGACAGCTGGCTTAAGTCCAATCACCAATGGCCAATGATTGAATCAATCATAACTACATAATGAACCCTCCATCAAAGCGTCTAAATGACGGAGTTTGTGGATCTTCTGGGTTGGTGAACACAGTGAGGTGCTGAGAGGAAGGCATGCCTGGAGAGGGCGTGAAAGCTCTGCACCCTCCCACCCTATACCTTGTCCTATATACCTCCACCATTGGGCTGTTTCCATACCTTGTTCTGTGTGTCTCTTCTATTTGGCTGTTTCTGAGTTGCATCCTTTATAATAAACCATTAATAGTAAGTAAAGTGCTTTCTTGAGTTCTGTGAGTCATTCTAGAGAATTATGGAACCCCAGGAGTGGGTAGTGAGAAACTTTGAGTTTATAACCAGTTGGTCAGAAGTATGAGTGGCCCCGAGGACTTTTGACTGGCATCTGAAGTAGGGACAGTCTTATGGGACTGAGCCCTTAACCTATGAGGTCTGCATTAACTCTGGATAGTTAGTGTCAGAATGGAATTGAATTGACGGACACCCTGTTAGTATCAGAGAATTGATGTGGAAAAATGACAAGTATTTAGTGTCTGAAAAACAACACACACATTCGGTGCCAGAAGTGGTTTCAGAAAAAAGACCCAAGCTGGCCTGGTGGCGTAGTGATTAAGTTTGCATGCTCTGCTCTGGTGGCCTGGGGTTCGCTGGTTCAGATTGAGGGTGTGGATCTACACGCCACTCATCAGGACATGCTGTGGCAGGCATCCCACATATAAAATAAAGGGGCATGGATGTTAGCTTAGTGCCAATCTTCCTCAGCAAAGTAAATAAATAGATGAATAAATAAATAAAAATTAAAAAGAAAAAAGACATCACAGGTGAGTAATCAGACTTTTTAGAAACAAATTCTGTAAACTTAAATAAAAAGATAACCAGTGTGTGCAGGAGATAGCTGAAGAGAATATTTTGGAAAAAAAGAAAGGTTACTCCAGGAAGCAGAGGTAAAATTTGGATAATCGTAGCACTTTAAAAATAATAGTTCCTATTAAATAGGAATTGAAAAATGAGAGAATAAGAAAACATTAAAAGAAAAAGTGATTTCATTGAGATGAAGACAATATTTGAGAAATTTCTGCCATAGCAGAATGTTGAAGAGTTAAGAAAATTGATATTGCACAAAATCAATCAGTCTTATGGGAGACAAATTTGAGAAAATCCCTCAGAATACAGAGGTAAAGAACAACCATATGAAAACAATAAACATGATACATATGGAGGCAAGGTAATGAAGAGCCAACTTATGTAGAAAAAGAGTGGCCAACAAATGAGACAGTGAATTGGAAGGGAAACATTATTCAAAGTTATAATTGGAAAATGAATGTAAAAAATTTTCTTTCAAAGCCGACATTTTTTCCCCAAATGGAACAATACACACAACCCTAAAAAGAAGTGAAATGATGAAAGTGGAACTATGATGATTGAAAAAGCATGGAGGTGTAGGGAGGGGCCTGCATGCCATCTCCTCGTCCTTTACTCACCTTGATGAAAATGGCCCACTGGGTACCAAGTAAACACCAACACTTAGAAATATCATGCTGAAAAAATTGGATTTTAAGGCTATGGAAATCACTCAAGCAGGGAAACCTATAAAATATGATTAAAAAGAGGTTTGAAAGAATATTAATAATCTCAGGCTAGCCATGCTGCCGAATTGATTTTGACTCTTAGCGACTCTGTGTACAGCAGAGCGGAGACCTGCCCTGGTCTTCTTCTTGCCATCCTCTCACCTTCTGGTGCTGTATTAAACAATGTTCTGCTGCTCTTCATAGGGTTTTCGTGGACAATTTTTTTCAGAAGCAGCTGGCCAAGTCCTTCTTTCTAGTGTCTCTAGTCTGGAAGCTCCACTGAATCCTGTCTACCATGGGTGATCCCTCTGGTATTTGAAATATCTACACAAATTAGATGCTGGAAAACAATAGGACTTTGTGGAGTTTGGGAAAAAAGTGATATGACTTCCAAATTCTATACCAACCCGATTGTGTTTATGTGTGAAAGGAACAGAAACACATTATCAGAGGTAGAAGGAACCTAGGCGGAAACTCATCAACAATGTTTCATTTATGCAAAAATATTTAACAATATAATAAAGTCAACATATAAACATAGAATAAATTTTGAACCTCGTGAATTGGAAGTCGTAGTGTAGAAGAACCTGTAGTGAGAATTGTGTCATTTAAACATTTAAGCAACAATTGTTGCAACTCAGGAACAAGAAGACTACAAATGTTAAAAGCTTGAAAGAAGAAAGATGTAATAATAGAATCATAGAAAGTCAAGAGAAAAATCTCAGAGAGAAAAATGTGTGAACGGATCTGGGGAGGTGGGAATTCCATTCATGACGTCAGTAGCATTCATTTTACTTTGGTAGAGGATCGTCTTAGAAACAGAGATGGATTTTTAAAAAATTTTTAAAGTGTCAATGACTAAAGATAGGATGTGTGAATCCAAAATTATGAGAGGAAGAAATTAAAGAAAATGCTGACCAGATAGAAAAAGGCAGAAAGCACAAAAAAGTATCAAGAAAGCATTAAAAAACCAAAACCACAAAATGTGGTGTGATAAGCATATATTGACAAGCCTGACTGTCATAGTGATTGAAGAGTGCTGAGACGGTGTCTAAAATGTTGACTCAAAAGACGGCAAAATGCTGTTAGTTAGAAATACCAAGAAAACACACTGGATAGAGTTGAAAGACTGTAAATATTTTGCTCTGGAACAGAAAATGGGAAAGTGTGGCAGAGTGGTGGCCAGGGGCTTTTGGGTTCATACTGTTACATTTTTATAAGTTTTTATTACCACATGTCTTTTTTATACTATGTGTATATAGTAATAGGTAAAAATAGCATTTAAATTAGTAACAGCAAAATATTGACCAAATACTTAAAAGAATATTTACAAGTTTGTTAATAACAAAAACGGGCTGTAATCACAGCTCATTGAAACGTCATATTTGCTCTCCTCTTCTTTCCTATTAAAAAACAAATAAAATGAGAGAAAAAAGAGGGATATGCTGATAACAGCCCTGGAAATTAAGGATCCGTAATTCCTGAATCTTTGAAATTAATTTTCACTAACCTAACTACAGGAGGAGGCAAATTTTAAAATCTCTAAGGGCCCACTTATAGACCATGGAAACACAGGGAGAAAGGCAATGGTTAACAAGTAGAGCGACACTGAACAGTAATCCCAATGTTAGAGTCAGTGTATATGAGGTTGAGCCACATTTTTCTTCACACATTTCAGTATTTCTTTGACAGATAAATATCTAGCATTTTATACTGGGATGTAACATCAAGGACAGGAGACGGTAGAAAGAACACTGGGAAGAGTACATACACACAAGCATCATTGGAGATTATGTTTCTAAATACATACTTCAGAGAAAAAGAAAAGCTCTGAATGTTCCTAAAGCACTTAGAAATATACTCACCTTCTCATGGACAGAAAAATTAATCCTGAATTTTCTAGCCCGGTCTATCCGAATCGCTGAAGATTATTGCTTGGAATTTTTACTATCATGTGGCACATCGTTTTTTTTAAATTGAGATATAATTGACATATAACATTACATTAGTTTCAGGTAAACAACATAATGACTCAATATTTCTATATACCACAAAATGATCACCATAATAAGTCTAGTTAACATTTGTTCCCATACATAGTTACAAATTTTTTTGCTGTGACGAGGACTTTTAAGATCTACTCTATTAGCAATTTTCAAATATGCAATACGGTATTATTAACCATGTCACCATGCTGTACATTACATCTCCAGGATTTATTTATAACTGGAAGTTAAAATTCACATTTTAATAACAATAAAATTTTAATTAAAGGTTAAAAAATTCAACTGTATGCTGCTTATTAAGAGGTATACCAAAAAGAAAGCTTGAAGTTAAAGATGGTCAAAGATATACCAAAGACAGACATATACTATGAGACAAAGTATGATAATTTGGAAACGATCTAACATGAAATGTTAACTACTATGAACTTTTGTGTGTAAAATGACTTAGCACTGAAACATATGAAGAAAAAGTTATTAATGATTGAAGGAGAAATGGAGAAAACACAATAGCAGAGGGGATTTTGATAAACCTATTTTTCTGTCTTCTGCACACAAAGAGCCTATAAAAGAGCTACAAAACGTAAACGAAGAAAAACAAAAGTAAGAAAAAATAAACAAACTTTTAAAAGATAATAGTACAGCTAATGTCTCTGACAACAATGCAATAAAATTTGTAATTAAAAATGAAACTATGACAACTATTCTCTCTACTTTTTTAAAACTTTCAGAGGGATAAAGGCAAATTGAGTGTATAATACCTTAAAATAATGACGGTAACATTCTTACATATCAAATCTTACGTGACATCGTCAAAATCATACTCAGATGAAAATTCATATATAAGTATGTGTGTGTACACATAATTAGCACTCTAAAAATGTATTTTCCTTTTGATCTAGCAATTTAATCTATAAGATTGCTCATTTTAAGGAAAAATATTTAAACAATCTAGTTCCTTTGTAAATGCTAATGACCTTTATATCCCTGTCTTGTTTTATTTTTTACATTTCAAGTACACTTATTTTTAGTCATAGCATCAATACAATTCTGAATGATATTTTCTCGTTTATCACTGTTTCAGGGGCTGTGAATTCTAATCAATGCAGCTCAAAAGCCACGGTTGAAAATTTCCAAATATTTTCAGGGATGTTCATTGAGTGAAGAAAACAAATTTAAAGACAATGCAAAAAAAACCAAACAAACCAGGAGAAATCGAAAACTTTCCTAACAAATAAAGTCTATTAAAAAACACCAGGACATGACCTGGATTTTAATTTAAATTAAAAACTACCCTAACTAAACTAAATTGAAAACAAACTGTTAGTTGCAACTCAGTGCTGGCATTTGGACGGAGTACTAGTAAGTGCTGCAGCCATCTCTTAGTCCCACGTTGACATCAAGTGGGCACATCCCAGGGAAGGGACTTAGCGGAGGGAAGGCAGAAAACAGCAAGCGGTGCGGTGACCCTTAGCGCCAGGATGGGCAAGATTTTGGTGACACGTCATCTGCTTTGTCGTGAGAGAATTGCAGGGGCCTACCTTATGACCTGTTGAAAGCAGAAATGCCGTAATATGCAGGCATGCTGTGTCCCTGAGTGTAATATTAATTTATTGCAAGTAAACAGCTATTACCAGGATTCATAAAAGGGATAATTAATGGTATTGTTAGCTTTTTAAAAAATTAGAAAATAAATGGCCACTTACTAGTTGTTTTGAAATGCTAATGAATTACCGTGGGATCATTTCCAGTTGGTCAAGTTTATTCCCCCAAAGCTAGTTTTGCAAATACAGTTTAGAACGCAGTCAATATCGCTCATATGGAGATCTTTCCCACATGTATTAAATGGAAATGAAAGGTCTTTACTGAAGAGATTTCTGTTACTCCCTCCTGGAGCTGGCTCCTGTGGCCATCACAGGGCAAGGTGAGCATAAATCCTCTGAGGACCTTGTTTCCCAGCTGTATTTTTTTTAGGAAGATTAGCCCTGAGCTAACATCTGCTGCCAATCCTCCTCTTTTTTGCTGAGGAAGACTGGCCCTGAGCTAACATCTGTGTCCATCTTCCTCTCCTTTATATGTGGGACACCTACCATAGCAGGGCTTGACAAGCGGTGTCATATCAGCCCCCCGGGATCCGAACCAGCGAACCCTAGGCCGACGGAAGCAAACTTAAATGCTGTGCCACTGGGCCGGTTCCTCCCAGCAGTATTTTTAAGAAACATATTCCATCTTGAAGAACAAGGGACAGGGTGATCTACAAATGAGGACGAGAGGGAAATAAAGAATAGAAACAAAAGGAGGCATAACAAGGGGAAATGAACCTTTGGAAAATATTATGATGTATAAAAATTGGGGCATGATTTTCCTTTCAGCTGTTAACTAAAACTAACCCTTCCCTTTCTGGTCAGTTTGGGGAGGAGATGCCCACGAGGAGGCGTTCCATGAGGTTTGAAACTACATGCCATTAAAAATCGTCCTCGTCCCCACATGACCTCTAAATCCTTGCTGGTTCCTTCCAACTCTCCTCTCTAGGGTCACAATACGCACATAGATATTTCAAAAATAAAATAACTCCAAGCATGAAGAGTTTGTCTCCCTTTTCCTCTCTCCCCTGTCGCTGTCTCTCTTTCCTCTCCACCGCCTTCCCCACTGATGCAAAGAAAGGGCCCAGTTCCAGCTCCTCCTGGAGCAGCTGACCCCAAGGAAGCAGGACGGCTGGTGGAGCCCTGCAGCAGGCACATCTGTTACTCCAGAAATGTCACCCTGCTTGGGCCAGCCCACTGCACGATCAGGATGGGGAAAGTACTTGTTTAGAAAGGTGGAGAGACCCACAGCTATTTGACTGAGTGAGAGCTGGACCAGTCTGGGGAGGGGGGTGCACGCCTGTCCAGCTCATCTCCCTTATTAAAGAGAGTTTTCATTTCTAAGAGGAGAGCTTCCACTGTAAATGTGCACATGCGCACAGACGCACGCACACTCCTCAGCCACCCCACTCACTCCCTCTCTCACCTGTTTTGGAATATTTCCCCCAGTTCATTTATTTTAAGAAGTAGAGCTTTTGTGCAAACCTATCTTCTAGTGCCAACACCTCACTATTCACCATTGAAGAAATTCGAAATAAACAGCCTTGTCCCCAGCCCCTTCTGGCTCAGCAAAACCAATTACCAACGGAGCACAAAAGTGCCCAGTGAAAAACAAATAAACAAACAAAAACCCGCAAAGCAAGAAGCAGTCACATTTTGGGGGAGGCAACAAAAGCTTTTATTTGCAAAGGCCCAGTGCTGGAGAGATTTTTTAAATTAGCAAAGGCACACTGCTCCCTGGGAACAGACAGGCTGCCAGGAGCCCCTGGGACACGGGGGCCACTTCCCTCACTTCCGTGGCGAAAGGAAAAAGACGCTTTAATTGCCGAAGTTTATTTTTTCACAGCAGTCTTTAGAGGAAGACCCTTGGCAATCCACACTTTGAAGATTTATACATGGCAGTTACCAACTCTACTGTAATATATTTGAAATAAAAATAGCTCAGCAGCAATTGGCTTCTTTTTCACTCTTGTTTTAAAGCTCATTTCTCTCCCACCTTTGAAGTGTGGAAAACTCTTTCAGTCACCAGGCTTTTTGGATGGCAAAATGTTAATCATAAGAATTTATTTTCTGTGCTAACAAATGCTTTCCTTGGAGATTTTTTTTTGTGTGTGATTTAGACAGAACTTTTAAAAAGATATAAATTAAATCAGATTGTTGAGAAATTTCCCCAGGGAACAACGTCTTCATTTATAAGATTCTCCTGATCTCTGAAATGCTCAAAGAGCTTCTAGTTCCTACAGAGGGAAGAAAACACTTGCCACGAACACGTTAAGTCAGAGCATTTCCCTCTAAGAAGCTTTTATTCCAAAGATATAAAAGGCAAATAGTAATCATAGGAATAAGGTGAAAAATTGAAAAAGAGAAACAAAAATATCCAGCATACTTTCAGGAACGTCTCCTTCGTGCCCAAAGTTTCTGCAATTGCATATGGAAGATTATGAGGCGTTTCTCCAGCGCTCTGATCAGCAGATTTGATATACGGATTTGGATCAATTTTTCCTTACGGCAAATCCATACGTCATCCTCCGCCTTCGTTTGGCGCTATTTGCTGAGTGGCTGTTACTCGGGGGCAGAGGTCGCTCTCTGGCGGCTGGAGCAACCCAGTAATCTTTTACTCCCGAGAGGAGCCGAGACAGTAAATCACACGGCGTACCTGGGGCGCAGCAACTTCATCCATATTTTATCTGCTGTAAATTTAATACCACAGCACTTTTTAGGGTGATGTATTTATTAACTGGCTGGGGATGAGCAGTACAGAAATTCAGTTTGTTCAGGAAAATAAAATGAAGACAGTCTGACAAGTTTATGAAGTAAGCACAATAGCTATTTATTACTTTTTAAAGACACGGTTTGCTGAAACGTCTTTAGCAGTGTTTGTTCAATAAATGCATAATGCTTTCTAGATCATCGCAGCTTATTTTTTTCTTTGAATTTTAATAACGGCTTTCTCTCCTAAAGCCATCTGCTGGCCCCCACTACTGTGGCTCGGTTCCGGGTGGCTCGCCTGGTGCTCTTGAAAGAACCGCATCTTTGTTCTGCATGAAACGCCCTGTGGAACTGTGGAAAATGGAATCCCGTTTACACCCGCTCGAGCCGCTCTCCTGCCCCGGAAGTCAGTTGATAAACTATTTCAGAGTGACGGTTACCAACAGCACTGTTTCTCTCAATTACTTCACTGAACTTTTCATTCTTTCTTTTTCTTGCTTGCTTTCTTCCTTTTTTTTTTTTAACATTCCCTGTGTTTCACAGCATTTGTGCTTCCAAATCTTTATTTCACCTACAGAAAAATTACAGGCTGCTCTTGTGATCCGTAAGCTGGCCCTGCCTGCCCTTTCTCCGTCTGGTGCCATGAGATGTCAGCTATTCACTGAAAAAGAGAGTGATGTCTGTTCCATCTATTTGTATAGTCATTAAGTCTGATAAAACTTTCTTTTCCCTTCCTTTCTTGAAAGATAAAATCTTGTGAACCTGGGCCGAGTTTAAACTGCTGTAAGTTCTAGGCCAGTGGGGACAGCATTCTCATGGCTACAGTGGTGGCCTCCGTGTATTCATTTGCAGACCATATTCATTGGTGCTCTCTGGCTTTCAGTCAATTTGATCACCAGCTGGCTTGATATCTCCAAAGAAATCAGGAAAGCTCTGTAACCTGGGGACTAAACTCAAGTGTGCTAATTCCACAAAATGGGACCAGAGCAGTGGTTCTCAAAGTGTGTTCCAACTAGCACAGCAGTGTCCCCTGGGAACTAGTTGGACATGTGCAAATTCTCTGACTCCGCCCGCTGAATCAGAACCCTGGGGGCGAGGCGCCAGCAGGGGAGGAGCTGGATTGTCGATGCTTTCACAAGCCCTCTAGGTGTTCTTGATGCCTGTTCAAGTTTGAGAATCACGCTGATGCCTGTTCAAGTTTGAGAATCACTCGACTAGAGTCTTGATGAGCTGCAAACCAATGATCTATTTGCAGTATTAGCGTCCCTGCAGATCTGCCGCATCGTGACCGTCAGAGAGTGAGCACAAATTTGACTGCCTTTAGAAACACTGCTCTGACCAAGCACATTCCAGCACCACATACGAATATTGGTTTGGATTATCCAATATATTTAGAATCATCTCTTGGCATGGCTTATTGAAAGGTGACTCAATCTTGCTTTAGAAAAGGGAAGAGCAAGGGAGCTAACATTTTTTGAGGGAAAAACCTCCCTGATATCCATAAATCTCTTGAAAATTTAACTCCTACAACTTTTTAATACTTATTTGTGGTGATATCCTTTTTCGTACCCCTTTGGTCTTCGTAAAGCATTTACTCCTATAAATAAGATCTGAATATTTTCAGGAAACAACATTTCAATTCAATTGGAATGCACTGTTTCCTTTTTCTATAGCATGATTTAAAAATAAACAGAATATAGAAATAGGGAATGCTTCAAACCTATCTTTTTATCATCCTTTTTTTTTTTTAAAGATTTTATTTTTTCCCTTTTTCTCCCCAAAGCCCCCCGGTACATAGTTGTATATTCTTCGTTGTGGGTTCTTCTAGTTGTGGCATGTGGGACGCTGCCTCAGCGTGGTCTGATGAGCAGTGCCATGTCCGCGCCCAGGATTCGAACCAAGGAAACACTGGGCCGCCTGCAGCGGAGCGCGCGAACTTAACCACTCAGCCACGGGGCCAGCCCCTTATCATCCTTTTTAATATATTATCTCCTTTTACCTTCCTGAGTTCATCATCCCAAAATGCTTTTCCACTCACCCCTTGATGTCTTTTGCTCTCTGCAGCACTGGAAGATGCAAGCTTCCAGGTCACACTGTTGCCTCTGATGGAGTGCATCCAACTGAGTTATCGAACACGAGCTTTGGGTCTTGCACATTCAGGAAGTTGATTGCATAACAGTTGGTGTGTCCAGAAAATAGGGCACTACAGTACTGGAAATTCACAAAAAGAACTAGAATTTGCCTCCAAAATTTTGGGGTGCATTTGGGTTTCACAGTTCAGAACGTAAATGGAACCACATTCTGATGTCTGGCCTGAATTGTTTTCTTTAACTGTAGAATGTGTTCCTTTTAAGAATGTCCCATCTGATGAAAAAAAATATTCTGTGATATGACTAGAGAAAAATTAAATGAGTTTCCAGAGCCTAAACCTCTGAAATCTGTTAGTCCCTTTTACTCCAACTAACAGCAAAGTGTTGACTTTTTAAAAACATTCTGAAAGCTTTTAAGTGTATACATATGACAACATCTTTATAATTCCAAACTTCAGCAGCTGAAAGCAAAAAAAATCTACCTATTATGTTAGCCTATTAAAGTAGTGTTGTTTTTCAAACAGCTGATTGTGACCCATTTGGGGCTCATGAAATCAATTTTGTTGGTCATGATCTGTATTAAAAAATTAAATGGAATGGGCAAACTAGACTAGACTAAAAAAGAAGGCAGTAAAAAATAACCTGACATTATATTACATTATGTTACAGTATACAGTGTGGCTAAATATTATTTGGGGGAAAGTTGTAGTATAAATATGTGTATGGGTCTTGATAAAAACACTGATAATAGAGTGTGGAATATGTATAGTTAGTGGCTTTTTTACTGGTGTAATTTGTCTGGAATCCTCTTAACTTCAATAACAATAAAATAGTCACAAAATTCCCCAAAGTAAATTCAGACTAGAATTCAGAGTAAATTTAGACTGGAAGGAAGGGGTACAGCCAAGCAGTGTTTAAGCATAAAGCGTGGCACAGTTTTCAGATGCCTTGACTCATTCATTCACTCATTTATATGTTAGTCAACCTTGAGTAAATTAATAAATTTCTCTATGCCTCAATTTCCTCATCTGTAAAATGGCACTGACAATAGAATCTATCTTTTAAATTATTGTGAGTATTAAATGAGTTAATATGTGTAAAGTACTTAGAATAGTATAAGTACTAAATAAAATGTTAGTCATTAATGTAAATATTATCTATATTTAATGTATGCCTAGTCTATATAAAGCACCGTCCTGGGTTCATGGAGAATTCAAAATGGTTATTCATTTTGATCTATGACCACTCATAGAAGGGACCTTTAGACAAAGCTACTATATGCTGCCTTTGGGCATAGGTCAAAATGAAGGAGATGTCATCCATGCTTGTTTATTTAAGAAGAATTTATTTATTCATGTGTTCTGAGAAGGAGGAAGCAAAGGAAAAGTCAAGACTTTGGATGAGAGCTTCTAGCAGAGTGGAGGAATGTTAAGAACATGCTACCCTTGCCAAGGTGGGTGACCTTTGTTGAGACTTTTCACCTTTCAGAATGATTCTCATCTGTGCAAAGGAGATCTGGGCTGTGATTTCCAAGGTCCTTTCTTCTTTGGACTGAATTGTGCCCCCTAAGTTCTCATGGGGAAGCCCTAAGTCCGATGTGATTGCATTGGGAGTTAGGAGCTTAAGGAGGTAATTAGGGTTAAATGAGGTCATAAGGGGGGTTCCTAATCTTATAGGACTGGTGTCCCTATAAAGGGGAAGAAATGCCAGAGGTCCTTCTCTCTCTGTCTCCGTGCACACAGAGGAAAGGCCAGGTGAGACCCAGTGAGAAGGCAGCCATCTGAAAGCCAGGAAGAGTGGTCTCAAGGGAAACCAAATCTGTTGGAACCTTGATCTTGAACTTCTAACCTCCAAAACTGCAAGTAAATAAATTTCTGTTGTTTAAGCCACCCGGTCTGTGGAGTTTTGTATGGTAGCTGGAGCTGACCACGACAGCTTCTGACTCTGAAGTTTTAAAGGTGGCTGAAAACGTGTGGAGACCGGACTATTTCTACCCTCTCCCTTTCCCTGACTGTCCTAGTTCCATGACTTGAGAACTAGGATGGGAGTCTGTCCAGAAACACCAGCACAGACCCTTGTCAGTGGAAATGGACACCGGTCCCGGATAGTTCTTTCATTAGCCTTCCACCCAGATACCCTCCTCTAGCTAACTGTTAAGGTTAAGGATTTAGAGAAATAAAAATTTGCTTTACCCACAAAAGAACTGGCTGAGCAATATTTCAGTGTCCTATACATACTTACGGTTCTCAGGGCAAGACAATGCCTATGCTGGGTTTAATAATTTCCCCCAAAAGTCATGTCCACCTGGAATCTGTGAATGTGACCTTACTGGGAAATAGGGTCTTGGCAGATGTAATCAAGTTCAGATGAAGTCATACTGGATTAGAGTGGATCCTAAGTTTAATTTATAAGAAGAGAGAAGTTTGATCACAGACATATAGGGGAGAATGCCACGTGAGATGGAGGCAGAGATCGGAGTGATATTTTTACAAGCTGAAGAACACCAAGGATTGCTGGTCGTCACCAGAACCTAGACGAGGCAAGGAAGGATTGATTGCTCCCTAGAGACTTCAGAAGGAACATGGCCTTCTAACACCTTGATTTTGGAGTTCTAGCTCCCAGAATCAAGAGAGAATAAGTTTCTGTTGCTTTAAGCCAACAAGTTTGTGATAATTTGCTATGGCAGTCCTGGGAAGCTAATACAGCGCTTAAGTATAGGTACTGTAGAGCCGGCCCTGATGGCCTAGCAGTTAAAGTTCTGCTTTGGCAGCCTGGGTTCAGTTCCCAGGGGTGGAATCCTGCCACTTGTCTGCCAGTTGCTGTGCCGTGCCAGCAGCTCACATAGAACAACTGGAAGGACTTATAACTAGAATATACAACTACGTACCAGGGCTTTGGGGGAGACAAAAAAAAAAAAAAAAAAAGAATAGGTGCTGTATTGTACAAATTTTGAAACAATACATAAAATTTGGTGTACATCAATAGCCCCCCAAAATTCCAGCAGTTCCCAAACAATACCAAATAACCAATGACTGTAGCTTGGAAGGGTACTAATAAAATAACAAAAACGTGTTGTTATTCCTTCTATAAACATCTACTGGTTACCTGCTACGTGTTAAGCAATTTTGCATTACAGGGACACATTAGGTCTAGATAAATCTGGGAAGCTGTCCTTATATTCCTTTTCCTGAAGCGTGGAATTCTTCAGTCTCAATTCTCCATCTACATCACTAAATAGACAGAGAGTCAAGTCTGCATTTGTTCAAGGATTAACCATCAGGACAGTTGGAAGAGGAGGAGGACCTGTGGATAAAACCATGAAAGGGGAGGTCCCCAGTCTTTGCTTTATATATCAGGTGTCCTCATGCAATTTTTAGGTGTTTCCCATGGAAATCAGAAGTCCAGGGCATGTTTACCCAACACTGAGGACCTATGCCCATCATGTTCTGGATGAGGAGCTGGGGATTCAGGGCCGCTGAAGACGATCATTCCTTCCCAGAGAGTGCACCAGGCCCGGTGGATGAGATGGACATGAAAATTAGAAAAAGGAAAAGTGATAGGGTATAAAATGTGAAATACAAGTAAACCCAGAAAAGATCCCGTGACCATCTCTGCAGGGGGCCCTTTAGCGGGGCCTTGCACTTGAGTAGCAGTGCGTCAGGGGAAGAGGTGGGAAGGGCTTTTGAAGACCTCGAAGCAGTGAGAGAAACGTCATCTAGATGGACATATGCAGTGTTGGGACGTGGGAGTGTCATGAAATCAGTTTGAGGGAACCCAGCCTGCAGAAGAATGCTGAGGGGTGACATCGGCCAGATGAGCTGGGACCATTTCATGAAGGAGGTTATTCCTTCCACTAAGAGGATTGGAATGAAAGGAAGAGTTTAAATGTATTGTCTTTTACGAAGGTGTCTCTTGCCTCATGTTGAAGAGTTGATGGAGATGGGTGATGGAGGGAAAGGATCTCAAAGGAAACCACTTCCTTTGTCTAAAGTTCCCCGGGTTCAGGTCTGGCATTACATGGAAGAACATTGATGTTAAGACAAAAGGTGAATTTCTACAAGAATTTTCTTTTCTCTTAAAATCACACTTACCAGAAGCAGCCATTTGATTTTTGAGAATGAGCATAGAAGACCTTAGGCAGTAAGAAGGCTGCGACGTTGTCTGTGTGTTTAGTGCCAAGCCTTGTCATTAGTGCCTTCCATGGAACGTGGGGTGTCAGTATTCTCATCTGCCCAACGGAGACATCTAGAGTCCAGAGCAGGCAGGTGAGTGTTTTGTACTGAGTTTTGAACTAGGAGTCTGAGGGCTCCATAGCCACACCAGCCGTCGCTGATGTATGCTCTTTGGACAATATGCATTATAGTGACTTTGTGCTCTGCTCTAAAATTTGGGGCACCACCCTGTCCTTATGGAATCAAATTCTGTTGGGGAAGACCTGGGAATCTGCATTTCTATAAGCCATCCAAGGTGAATTTTCAGGTTCCCAGAGGTTTAAGTATCATTGAGCTACACTTTATGTAACATGGCATAGACAGGAACTAGGGACAAAGCTGCCTTTGTGTGTCCCCTGAAGTCTGGATCCTTGTCCCACATCATGAAATGCCAGGTGAGAGACGTATGGCAGAGTCATTCTCATTTTTATCTGGGAGGACCAGTAGGGGAATGGGAGGGCGAGAGGAAAGCGGGTCCACAAGCAGTAGCAAAGGGGGAAATCTCCAGGACGAGAAAGGCAAATGAAGCGAAGAAGTGACGTGAAGGAGCGATTGAAGTGGCAGGCGAGGAAATGCCACAGGGCTTCTCTCAGAGAAAAGAGACGAGATCAAATAGTTCAACTTCATTGGCTTCCCTTTGTTCCCAAATGAGCCTCACCATTCTTCCACTTTCTATCTCCTTTACTCAGCGGAAGATTGGGAGGGTGTAGAAACGTTCATATGCTGGAGTAACAGTGAGAGGGGACGATCACTCGGGAAAAATTTGTGCTTTTTTGCTTTGCAAAAAATGACAATGATAAAAATAACCTCCCCTCCCTGTTCACTCAGTGATAGCAAAATACAGAATCAACCAGCAACATTTAAATTCCTTTACAATTCAGCTCAAATCAGAGAATCAGATTCTCTTGTCCGCCTTGAAAAACCTCTTCAGGTGATTTTGATTTTGATGTGCGTCCCTGCTTAATAATCCCTGGGCCAGATCATCTCGGGGGCCCTTTCTAACTCCGACAATTGATTTTTACCAGTATTCTTAGTGCGAGTGTTCCATGTGTGGAGAGGAATTTCATCCTGCTTTAGGAGATAAAATAGAGGGCTCCTGGTGTTTCCTAAGATGTTGGCCAAGGTTTCCCTCCCTGACTGTGCGACACTGTTAAGCATGGCCTAATTTCATGTTATGAGGGAGTCATGCAGTCATGACCCTGAAAACGACAGGATGGACTGTGTAGACATCAGCTCTGGGAATGAGAAGAAGACTCTAATGCTGAATTCCCCAGAGAGCTGGGTCTCTGGTGAAACTGAGAATTACCACTCCAGTTAAAAATAGGCTTCAAACAGAAAGTGCCAAGGGACACAGGAGTCATTTAGTGGGATGAACTGATACTCTTTAGGGCAGGGAGATGTCAGGCAGCCCTGCATGTTCTGAAAAGACCACACAGGCAAGCGGAAGGAAAGCTGAGAAAGGAAAACTGGTGGCAGGAAGGGAGAGCTCTCAGCAGGCACCTGCTGGAAGCTGTTCTGAGAGCTCCTAGGGGCTTGCTGCCCCAGTGCTAAGGGTGTGTGGCATGGAGGGCCACCAGAGGGGTGTGGGTGGGAGGCCCTGCTTTGCTGACGACCGCTCTGGTCTGAATGTTTGTGTTCTCCCAAATTCATATGTTGAATACTAATCCCCAATGTGATGGTAGTGGGGCCTTTGGAAAGTGATTAGGTCACGAGGGCAGAACCTTCATGAAGGAGATTAGTGCCCTTATAAAAGAGACCCCAGAGAGTTAGTCATTCCTTCCACCACAAGAGGATACAGTGAGAAGAGGGGCGTCTATGAACCAGGAAGCGGGCCCTCACCAAACACTGAATCTGCTGGCGCCTCCATCTTGGACTTTCCAGATTATGGAACTGTCAGAAGTAAGTGTGTTGTTTATAAGCCCCTCAGTTTATGGTATTTTTGTTACAGCAGCTTGAACAAACTAAGACAGGCCCCAGGAGCAACCGCTCCTCCTCACTCTTGACCCTATTTCTGTCTCCGAGACTCAGCCAAAGACATTTTTACCCTGGCCTTATGTATAGAGAAAGGAAGTGGTAATGACCTCTGCCAAAATAGTCTCTCAGACATTGTCTGCTGGCATGAGCTTGGGAAGGTGCGTGCATGTGTGAACACATGTGTGCAAACCATGTTTGTGTGTGTGTGTCAGGTCAGGTAGCTGGATCTGAGTACCTGCTCAGTGCCTGCTCCCCCCATAGACTCACCCTCTGTCCTAGTCAGCTTAGGCCGCCATAACAGAATGCCACAGACTGGGCTTAAACAGTAGACGTTTATTTCCCGCAGTTCTAGAGGCTGCAAGTCCCAGATGAAGGCGCTGGCTGATGCAGTTCGTGGTGAGTGCTCTCTTCCTGAGTTGGAGATGGCGGACTTCTCAGTGTATCCTCACATGGCCTTTCCTCAGTGCAAGCTCATGGAGGGGGTAGGGGGCGGGGAGGAGAAAGAGAGAGATCCTCTTCTATAAGAAGGCCACTTATAAGGCCAGTAATCCCATTGTCAGGACCTCATCTAACCCTAATTACCTCCCAAAGGCCCCACCTCTAAATACCATCACATTGGGACTTAAGGTTTCAACATGAATTTTGGGAAGACACAGACATTCTTAATACATAAAACCCTCATCAGCTTCACCACAAACCAGAGCAAGCACCATTAGTCCCCGAATGTATAGCTGAGTCAGCTGGGGCTCTGAGGGTTGCAGAGTGGAGCTGGAATTAGAACCCAGCTTGATCTTCAAAGCCGAAGCATTTTCTGCTAACCCATTCCAGTTCTCCAGTCTGAGGCCTTGACCTCGTCATTTAGGAAACACACATATGCCAAAGGTGTTTCTTCGTTGTTTTGGTGTCTATCACAAATAGCTCAAAACTTGACCTCCAGGCTCTGAACGAAGTTTCATCTCACTCAGCCTCTTGTCTCGGAGTTCCAGGCGTTCACTTCTTAACTTGCCCACTCACCAGGTGCCTTGTCAGTTGGGTTCTCTTTCCTGACCCTCATCTCCTGACCGGGTGAGGTTATCAAGCATGTGGCCCTGTTTTTGCCCCATTTGGCTTCTGTCACAGCTGCTTTGTAAGCACACGGTGATTCTCATTGTTCTCAAAGTTTGCTGCATGTGAGCGTCTCCTGGGGGATCTTTAAAAAAATCCCGTGCTCAGGCCAAACCTGATGCAAATTTATTCAGAATCTCTTGAGGATCGGACTGTAAGAGGAAAAAGTTTTCCTCAACCCTTTTAGAGACCCTGGATGGGTCTGAAAATTAACCTGATAAGGATAAATTAACAGGAGAAAAGCATACAAATCTATTTAGTATAAGTTTTACGTGACACAGGACCCTTCATAAGGAAATGAAGCCACCAAGAAACAGTTAAACCTAAGTATTTTTATGCTGGGTTTGATGAAGAGTGGTCACTTGTGGAAAAATATTCAACATGCCAAGGTGCCATATTTTGGGGCAATGTTTCCTGAACCCCATCGGAACCCAGGTGTCAGTATTCCTTAAAGCTCCCCAGTGGATTGCAATGTGCAGCCAACTTTGAGAACCAGTTGAGAACACGACAAACAAGTGGTACTTGCCAAATGACACTGGTTGAGCACCTACTTTGTGCTAGGAACTAGAGAGATAAAGATGAATAACTTCCCTACCATACACACCAAAAGGGGGAGGGAAAGCTATAAAAAGCAAATTCTAATGCTTCTCACCTACTCACCTCACTGGAGCACTTTGAATTAAAGTGTTTTTAATCTTCTTAAGTGTAAGGCCAGGTCTTGCTCATCCACAGTGATGGGGAAGAGGGGTGCCATAAATAGATGAGCCCCACAGATAATTTATTTTCCTTATTGCACCAGTACTTTTGACCTCTTTCCTCATCAAACCTTCAACAAAAGCTGCTGATGTCCAGCAAAATGGACTCATCTGAGCCTCATTTCTATTTTTCTTGCTCAACCTTTTGTGGAGTTGCTAATGAGGACTAAGACACCCCAAAGGTGGGCAGCGGCAGGGGGCACACAGAGATTTAAAGAGCCTGCACCATCTGCCTCAAGCTGATCAAGATATTTCCTAAATTCTATTTATTTTCAAGGAGGCAATCACAATGATATCCAGGGGGATGCTGGGGGGAGTGTTCACATGATATCATCATGCAGTCCCACTAGATGGTATTTTACTGTTGATGCAGTTGAACCACTGAGCTCAAAGAACACTCAAGATTGACGGCTACTGGCCATATTGTCAAGTTCAGAGTCCTTCCAAAACCTTTGTGTACAAATTGGACCATTGGTGGCCATTTTGCTTCAGGTTTTCAGTAATACTTCAACCCAGGGCTTTGCCAGACCCATACCTGGCCTCTCTCCAGGTTCAATGCTTCTCCTTCTTTCTGGGTTTGTCAAGCTCACTCTGACTCACACTAGCTCTGTGAACAGTATTTCCCCATTTCTAAATTGGTAGCTGCCTCTCAGAGTCCGGCAGACGTGTAGATTAAATGAGATCAAGCAAGTAAAGGTGTTGAGCCCTGCACCCAGCACCCTGCCGGGTATCTAAGCGCCAGCCAATCTCGTTCCCATTTCTTTGCCTAGAGTTTTCTCCCTCTTGAGTTTTAGAACTGAAAGAACTCAAGCTTTTGGTTGTTTCAAATGGCAATGGATACATAACTTAATCCATTTCTTTATCACTCCTCAGGACTTTTACAGAAGAAAACAAAGGCTGATCTGAAATTAACTAGCTTTGTGAGGATCCTACCACTTAAGGACTTTGACCAGTCAGGGCCACCAACTTCTTTGCTCCAGACCTTTTCAGCTGAGGGACTTACTTCATCATTGTTGATTCAATGTTGTGAGCACTTCCAGGACAGAGTAACAAAATACTACCTGAACAGAAACATGAAGGTCCTGAGTGAAGGATTTTATAAACGTAAGCAATATTCTACCAAGATTTCTAGCAGGGAGGCAAATATCTAGAGGTGAGGCTTCTGGAGAAGAAAAGGGCGGGTGAGCTGTGAAAATGGCAGCACGTTTGTTAAGGAGCTTCAAGACCAGTAGGAGAGCTGAGGGCGGGGACTGCGCCCACCATTGTGCCCACGAGCTAATGGCTTGGAGCCCCCGTTGGAGAGCAGGAGGCTGGTGCAGGTGACATTGGTTCTGGGTTTGTTCTGTGCCACCAACTGGGGCACCCATGGCCTCCACGGGACAAGCAGAAAGTGATCTTTCTGCTAATCTGTTGATCATGAGTCCACTCTACCGAGAAGCACCTCTGTCCACTTCTCAGGTCCGCCTGGGCGGCTCCACATGTAAATAGGATGGCTATTTTTGTTAAACAGAGCTTAACTATTTCTGAAACAGCCATTTATTTGTGAAGACTATTTTATGTTAATTTAATTATAAGAAAATTGAAAAGTGTAATACATAGCTAAGCCCTTAAGGCCGGTTAATCTATTTGGATTGTAACAAATATAATTTTTATTAGCTCAGCCTATTTGGATGGTAACGAGTATAACCTTTCCACAGACATTACAGACTCTGAGTTATGGTCTATTTTTATGTAAAATCAGCCTTGAGTAGAATAAGAAGAAAGTTCTTTTATCTGTCATTGTGTTATGGAATCATTATCCTAATGAGAGTAGAATCTGAGCCGTTCCTATTATCTCAGAGTGGGGCTCATGTCTTCTCTAGGTGTGATTGAAAAAAACCCCAGGTAGTTATTAGAAAAATGATCAGCCTTATAGAGAGGCAAGATATTCTGAAACCTCCCTGGGGTAAAATATGTTGATTTTTAAGAGGGAAAGTTAATCATTTTTTCCAGCCAATCAGACTATCTTTCCAGAACCTCAACTATCTTGAAGCGCATTTGACTACTTTGAAAGACGCAAAAAGAGACCCCGAGAGGCCCGAATGGTGTCAGAAGGTCTGAGTGCGGTGGAGGCTCTTTTCTCTCACAGAGGAGTCTCCTTTTCACCTGGTTTCCCAGCCCTGGACAGACGACAAACACTGCAGCCAGGGGGAAAGATTCACAGGGTTAGCGCCCTCCGCAGGCATGAGAGCAAGGACTCTGAAGCCAGGGTAGCTGTGTTCCAATGCAAGCTCTGCCACTTACTTCCTGGGTGACCTGCGCGCCTCTACTTCCCCACCATAACTCGGGGACGACAGCTGAAGTGGCTCCCTCAGAGAGTCACATGAGGACATGGAGCAGTCAACAAACGTCAACGCACTCGATAGCTCCTGGCCCGGAGACCTCCATGCAAGCATTAAGGGCACATTATTACCGTACAATGAAGGAAGCATTTTTTTGTTTTCCCTTTTCCAAAGTGCATTTTTATTTCACAAGCTCTGGTGCCCACAGGGCATGACAACGTTGCACATTCTCAAACTTTTCTTCAATATCAATTTTTTGCCCAGTGCAAAACATAGTTTTGAAATGTACACATTTGAAAAAGTGAATGCAAAGTTCAGGAAAATTTCAGTATGTTAAGCCATGGTGCTTCATGGAGCGCCCACAGTGTGCCAGGCCCCGAGCTAAGGACTTTCAGTATTAGGGGAGTGTGTAGTATTTCATGCAAACTGGGGAACATTTGAAAGCAAAAATAAACCTATGGATGGGGCCGGCCTGGTGTTATAGGGGTTAAGTTCACATGCTCCGCTTTGGCAGCCCAGGGTTGGCAGGTTTGTATCCTGGGTGCAGACCTATACACCGCTCAGCAAGCCACACTGTGGAGACATCCCACATAAAATAGAGGAAGACTGTCACAGATGTTAGCTCAGTGACAATCTTCCCCATACAAAAAAATAAAAATAAAAAGTAAACCTATGGAGAATCACCCCTGGACTCTCCCTAGGCTAACTAGAACATGGCATCTTGTTGAATTCTCACCACAACTCCAAAAGATGGGCAGCGCCATGTCTGTTTTGTAGGCGGGAGAACAAGGGCTTAGAGAAGTCAAATGTGATGTTCAGTGTCATGGCTAGAACGTGGCAAAGCTGGAATTCAAATACAAGTCTGTTCCACCTCAATATGCTTGCCTTTAGCCATAGGACTAGATTGCCATAATAGAATACTGTGCATACGGGAGGCTAAGTCCACGATCAAGGTGCCAGACTATGTGGTTCTTGGTGAGGGTTCTCTTCTTGGTTTGCTGCCTTTTTGCTGTCTCCTTGCATAAGGAGAGGAGATTATCTCTCTCCTGTCTCGTCTTAGCAGGGCTCTAATCCCATTCTTGCAGGTTGCACTCTCATAGCCTAATCACCTCCCCAAGGCCCCCCTTCCAAATACCTCCACAGTGGGGATTAGGGCTTTCACATATGGATTTTTCAGGGGACACAGACATTCAGTCCATAGCACTGCCCTTCATCTATAGCTAAGAATCTCTTTGACTTATTCATAGCTTTAATTGAGACTAAAATAGTTGCTCACTTATTTAGTCTTTTCCTGGAAGTATAATAATTCAGAAAGTTTAAGTTAAGGTGATTCCATGGTACAGCACTTTTTCTTAGTTCTTAAAAATGTCGGGTTGGGGCCGGCCCCGTGGCCGAGTGGTTAAGTTCATGCGCTCCGCTGTGGTGGCCCAGGGTTTTGCCGGTTGGGATCTTGGGTGCGGATGTGGCACCACTCATCAGGCCATGCTGAGGTGGCATCCCACATGCCACAACTAGAATATACTGTACTGGAGGGCTTTGGGGAGAAGAAGGAAAAAAGATTGGCAACAGATGTTAGATGAGGTGTCAATCAAAAAAAAAATGTTGGGTCAGAATTTCACTAAACATAAGTTCAAGAGGATTTTAGATAATTCTGGGAAACCTTGTTTATTTGGGTTACTTGAATCAGCCAGTCACCTTGTCCATGCCTCCATGTTAGAAGGAGCCAGAAGGAACCAGGAGGATGTAAGGATTCTTTGGTACATATTCTGGGGCAAATGGTGGGTCATGTTCCTGGGCTTCCATGGTGTCTCCCACCCTCTTGGGTGGTAGGAATCAGAGGCCATCTCTTATGAGCTAGATTCATGTATTCATATTCACATACTCATTATTCAACAAGTATTTTTTGAGCTCCTCTTTGATGCCCGATTCTGTACTAGGCTCTGAAGACACAGTGGTAAACAAATCAGTCAGGGGGCCGTTTCTCATTTCATTCGTTGTTCTGCCAGGGACCAAATGTTTTCTGAGACTCCTAGGCAGAGAGTGGAGCAGTCCAGTGACCAGGGTGACCAACCGTCCCAGTTTGCCTGGGACTGAGAGTCCCCAGGGGGACTTTCCAGGGCTTTTCAGACCTGCTAAAACTTGGAAAGTTTCAGTGCTAAAACAGAGAGGGTCCAAAGCAAGTGGGGATTAGTGCTAACTGGTCATTGGGCTTGGAGTGCCAATTCTCTGAAAAGGAACTTGATTGGAGTAACTTTACAGTTTAGTTCATATCCGTCAGATCCCTCTCCGAGCTCTTGGGCATCCTGGGAGTGCTTGCAAAGAAGAAAGTTCCAGGCTGTTGAGTTGCCCAGCTCTGGTCCTGACAGGCAGTGATGGGAAGGCCAGCCGGCTTTATACTAAACTCCTGGCGGGGCTGCACATCCACAGCCGTGCCGGCTTCCCAGGCTTACAGCCAGCGCTGTTGCATGGCCAATGGACACGGCACGGGGTCATTTGCCAAACTCACTCTGATCCTGTTGAACATAACTAGCTGCAGAGGCTGCAGTGGGGGCTGGGATGGGCGCTGCAGCTAGACTGCTGGGTTTGAAATCCTGCTCCACCCTTTTCTAGCCACAGCCATGGGCAAGTTATTTAGCCTTCTTAAAATCTGAAAGATGAGAGGAGTAATAGCACAGTACTCATACCTACAAATAGGGTAGAGCACCGTGTCTGACCCCCAGGAAAGGAATAACACTAGCATATTAGAGCATTCCTGGCCCTTGAAAAGTGGCTGGGGGGCAGCAGAACAAGAACCGACACAGATTGAGAAACACAAAACAGTCTTTCATTAAATCACACTGAACAAGAGTGATGCGTTGGAAACGGCCACGCATCCTTTGCCCTCCTCCCATCAGGAGGCTGAGGTGAAGTTGCTTCCACTTTGCCTCAGAGCTTGGCTGTGTGTCTTGTTTCGGTCTATAGGACATCAGCAAGCGTGGAGCAAGCAGAAACTCAGTAAATGCATGCCCAGAGGCTGCCCTGAAGCAGCCGCACAGCGAAGCCCAGGATGGGCCACCTTGCAGAGATGCCTGGCTGTCCCAGCTGACAGAGCCTTCAGCCCACTGCAGCCGACCCAGGAGCTGGTGCGAGCTCAAGTGAGACCAGTAAAACTATATGGAAAACTACACAATTGTGAGAAATTATTAATTGTTTGTAACCACTCAGTTTTGACATGGTTTGTTACACTGCGATTCTGTGCAGGAATTTTAACACTCATAAAAATGCAGGGAGGTGGACATCGTGAGCCCCATTTTATGGCTCAGGAAGTGCTTGCAGGAGCATGAGCACCTTGTCTCAGGTGTCACCCCCAGTCAGCGGCTCTTTCGTGCCAGGGCTACCTGACTCTAAACGAGGGTTTTATGTTGTCTCCCATGTTCTCTAGAATATTGCAATGTTTTTGCTTGAAAAAATCTCCTGTAGGTCAAATCTTTGTTTGTTTGTTTTTGAGGAAGATTAGCTCTGAGCTAACATCTGCCACCAATCCTCCTCTTTTTGCTGAGGAAGAGTGGACCTGAGCTAACATCTGTGCCCATCTTCCACTATTTTATATGTGGGACATGTGCCACAGCATGGCTTGAAGAGCAGTTGCTAGGTCAGCACCCGGGATCTGAACCAGTGAATCCTGGACTGCCCAAGCAGAGCACACGAACTTAACCACTATGCCACTGGGCTGGCCTTCAAACCTGTTTTTATCTTGGTAAATGTATTCTTTCTTTTTCTGAAGATATCAAAGCAATTTAAAGACAGTTTGCTCAGTTGTCATCCTGGTTAACAAAGGGAGAAGCAAGTATTATTGCACAAAAGTCAATAGGACATGGAAGAAAATCACTGCTCCGTGCATAGGGGGTGTCTTTACAAGAGTCCTTGGAGAAGGTCCCGGCATAAGGTGTGGAACCTGATCACGAACATGTGCACGCTTAGTGTGTGGGCTTTGCACTAGCCAGGGGCTGGCAGACCTTTCTGTCAAAGGCCAGACAGTAAATATTTTAGGCTTTGAGAACCCTATAGTCTCTGCTATAACTACTCAACTACGCCACTGTAAGGAAAGCAGCCGCAGACAATACAGAAATGAACGGGCACGGCTATATTCCAACAAAACTTTATTGACAAAAACACACAGTGAGCCAGATTTGACTTCCAGCCCTAGTTCGTGGAACCCTGCTCTAGAGAATTCTAAATGGTAGATATGCCCTTGACTTGAACAGTTCACCATTTACTCTCCTCAACATTACGGGATTGTGTTATCATTTCTCCTCTTGCCTTCTCCCGCACATCAGTTTCTCTCGCTTTTCTTCTTGCCTTCCCTGCTCCTGCCTTGGAAAATATGAGCACTGCTTTACCTCTGGTGACCCTCCTGGCCAAAGGGTGTGTGGACCTCGCATCAGCTAAGCTGTTGTGTGACTTTGATCAAATCTGTTACCATGGGTGCTGGAATATACGGCCAATCCGTCCTGCCTTCCCATCACCACCAAATTATCACTCAAAAAAGGGGCAGTTGCCTTATATTTGACTTTTTGCTAACCTTGTTTTTTTTTTTACTGGGTGCTCTCTCAATCGCTTCTTTTTTTTCAACAAAGCACTATTTAGGGAAAACTTTATAGCTGAAACCACATTAGTCAGTTCTGGCTTTGAAAGCTGACTGAGGTAAGCTAAGGACTTTCTGTTATCTCATAAGCTTAAGAACTTTCAAAACATATTTCATAAAATCTAAAGTAAATGCACTTTTATGGGGTAGATGAAATAAACAGCTGTTCTAATATTCTGTAGCTTGGGATAATGGATTAAAAATGCCGCATATCAAATGAATTAGATGTAAATAGAGGTAATGTGCACGGTTAGAATGAGGTGAAACTGAAAAGTGGCTTGTCTAATGATGGCAAAGACTTTGATGAAGAGTTTGAATCATTTTTTTTATAAAGTGTGAGGTTGAAAAACAGTAATATTTCTAAATTAATACATTATTTTCTATAAGAGGATTGTCATTTCAAGAATTCTGATAATGATACCTGTTTCATAAGGTTGTTAGAATTAAATGAGATAGTGAATGTTGAGCAACTGACATCCAGGAAGTGTTCAATACTTACTAACACTCATTTTTTTCCCTTTGACAATAAAAGGAAATAGCTGGGAGTAAGATCAGTTTAATCCAATGTTGAATCCAAAAAACTGGTGTTAAATAGAATATAGTTTGGGAATCCCTAGGGTTAATTTTATGTGTCAACGTGGCTGGGTCATGGTGTCCAGATATTTGATGAAACATTATCCTGGATGTTTCTGTGAAGGTGTTTTTTGGATGAGATTAACATTTAAGTTGGTGGACTTAGAGTAAAGCAGATTACCCTTCATTATTATGGGTGGGCCTCACCAAATCAGCAGAAGGCCTTAACAGAACATAGTCTGACTTCCTTGAGTAAGAGGAATTCTGCCAGCAGATTTTCTCTGGATCGGGACTACAGCTCCTCCCTAGGTCTCCAGCCTACCGCCCCTCCTCCAGATTTTGGATTTACCAATCCTCCATACCTCATGAGCCAATGTCTTAAAATAAACCTCTCTTTCTCTCTCTACATGTCCTGTTGGTTCTGTTTCCCTGGAGAATCCTAATTAATACACCTATCTTCTAGGTAACATTTTAGGAAACAGATTAGGCTAAAGAGAATTAGGAAACAATGAGCAGGGTGAGAGAAAAATTAAACTTTGGATAATGAAATGATTTCTCTGTGTCAAGCAGTCTTTCTGATATTCTGAATTTCTTTTTAAATCATCTAAATATATTTTGGCTACTGCCAACTGGATCCATGTCCTCTCTGTTGAGATCGCCCATTGTCTTACATGATAATCAGGGCTATGTGATGAGAAGATAGTTGTCATTCTCTCAAAACCGGAGTTCTTTTCAGGAATTGTATCTCAGGAATTATGTGTGTGTGTGTGTGAGAGAGAGAGAGATTATTTTAATAAACACAGAAGGGAAGTAGAGAGTAGGAGGAGGGAAACGAAGGCGAGTTTTACGTTTCATATTTCCAACTTGAGAACCATTGCGGGAAGTATCAGTGTCCTTCAAAGGAAAAGGAATACAAACTTGAAAGGGACAGGATATGAAAACGAGAGGGTATAATGGGCTGCTGAGTGGAGAAGGAAGCTCACCATATGCAGGGCCCTGAGGGAAGTGTGGATAAACAGAGTGGGACGGAGGCCTGTTTCCGGAAGTGAAAGAACGGAGACCTGAGCGAGGGGAAAGGAAGGCAGAGGTCCCTTCTGAGGCACTGAGGGAGGCAGGCAACTTTCCACAGATGCCCAAACATTCATGAGCCACATGTGGAAAGAAAGATAAGCTGTGAAAGTGCTTTCTAGCAGAATCCACAAAGGTCACAAGTTTGGAGGGCAGCTTGAGGGAAAAACAAGAATAAAGACATTAAGGATTTGGATTCCTAGAAAAAGGCACAGGGGGTTGTGAAAGTCAACTGGAAATACTGGTAACAGGGAGGCCAATATTAACAGTGTTAGACAGCTGCTCTAGTGGAACATTTCCAAATAAGACTAATCTTTAAAAATACTGTGCAGGAAAGATGCGTTACAGAATTTTAGCTGGAAGCAAAAGAGAAAATAATACTTAAACTCAAAGTGAAAGACAATGACCATAGGGCATGAGGAGTCGGAGGCATTTTAAGTTAGCTTGGCGTGTCCACCTTAACAATTAAGACAGGTGAGGAAGACAATTGTTAAAGGTGGAAGTGCTATCTAACTCAAGAAGAGAAAAATGGGTTTTGTGTCTATTTCAAAGAATGCTGGCACATTGCAATGAAATTATACATCACCCCGGAAAAAAAACAACTCTAAGTGTAATAAAAATAAGTGGATGACAATCTTTCCAAACTCTCCAAAATAATCTAAATGAATGCAATGGGTGCTCATGATTTTAAAATCGTGGTATCACTGTGTACCAGAAAGGCAGACCAATTGGGGCACAGGCACAAATATCCAGAGGCTGAAATCTGTCCCAAGGGTGAGTTAACATTGGAAGAAAAAGACCTTTCTCTGTGCTTACTGATATTTAAAATTTTTAAATCTCAAAGTTGCACTGACATTTTATTTTTGAGGCGGTGGAAGTGAATTAAGCCTAACGCTGCTGGGGATGACATAGCTCCTCCTCGGCTGTGTGACTTTCCAAAGAAAAAGAGAGAGAGAGAAAGAGAGTGAAAGAGCGAGAAAATCTCTCTATTGGGAGCATCCTTTTCTGCTGAAGGCTCTGAATGAGCATGATATGGGCATCACCTACTTTTATAGGTGAGCATCTGAGTGCACGAAGCGTCCCCAGAGACTCCCCTTCCTTCTCATTAAAGGTCTCATGCCAGGGCCGTCCGCAATACATGTTTGCTTCAGGGCTGGTAAGGAGAGCAGCTTCCTGCCTGTGGAGACATTGCTAGGCTGTTACCCCTGGCATATATTGTGCTGTGATTTTAATTAAAGCATTTGAATGCTGGCAGGTCAGTATTGTTAGAAGGGATGTCTGATTAATTGCTTACTTCTTTGTCACCGCTGTAAATGGGATGTTGTGAGGGGACATGTTAGAATCCAAACAATTCCCCCTAGATTGGATGAGTAAATGGACTTGGGAGCAATCAGTCCCTTTCAATGGGAGTGTGAGACAGGAGAAAAGGCAGAATCGCACCGGTCATCCCATGATCAAACTCGAAGACGTTTATAGGTTAAAAATACTTCCCGGTGATGGATGGTGAGCCAGGGCAACTCTCTATGTGCCATGCCACCATCCCCAAGGTAGAGGGAGAATTCAGCAGGTAAAGAACTCTGCTCTCTGCCAGCCAAATTAATAAATGTGCAAATTAAAAAGGATGTCAGGGCACTAAAGAAACATCTGCTAACCAAAGTAAAAAAGTAATGATGATGATGATAAATAGGGAGAGACAAAAGGGATTTCTGCTTCAGGCAAATTTTCATCCAGCTGCACCCTACAGTAAGGAGCAATCAGAGTTACCCACGAGGTGCTGGCATGGGGGAGACGTTCAGAACATTATCTTTGAGCATCCAGGTCACAGACCTTTAGACTATTAACAAATAGTCTATAGACTATTGAGAAATATATTACCAGACACTGGCAACTGTCCTGGTTCACCCTAATTCAGGGTTTCTGAAATTTGGCGTTCTTGACATCTTGGGCCAGATAAGTCTTTGTGGTAGGAGCTGTTTCATGCAATGTAGGTGGTTAAGCAGCATCCCTGGTCTCTATCCACTCTCTGCTCTCCTCCTTCTCAGTCAGTAAAAACAAAAATGTCTCCAGACACTGCCAAATGCCCCATGGGGGCAAAACTGCCCCTGGTTGAGAACCACTGCTCTACTTCAACTTGCTGAAACACAGGAACATGCGCTGACTGACACAAAATATTTACAGTAGCACAGCGACAGAGACTGGCTCGGGCTCCTGGCTCCGGGCCCCAGAAGGGTTTACTTGTAACATTTCTGCATGGTAACAATCAGGGTCGAATTACATCTAGTGAGCCATATGTTACATATAATAGTTGGAATTGATAAACCCTCAGGAAATTAAAAATATTCATATGTCATATATAACCGTTGCGATTGATAGGCCCTCTTAGGAAATTCAAAATATTCACCTTTTAGGAATTCGGGCTCCTGTGCACATTTGTACACACACTTTTCTATTTGCAATGCTTCCTCTTTGCTCTCTTCTGCAGGAAATTTGAAACAGGAGTGATGTCTTCCTCGGCAATGCGATGAACAGTTTTGGTTTTCATGAAGCAATCCATCAATGACTCTTCACGACTTTAAAAGATGAAAAGAATCTTGCTGCCAAACACGTATAGCATCCTAAGATCTTCCCCATGAACTTCCTGTTTAGAAACAACATAATAATTACTAATTGTAATTATGTCCCAAATCTCTACAACCAGCTGTCTGTGCTTTTTGTTGTTGTTCATGAAGCAGGTGAAGTCAATACTAATTTTTGGAATTTACACAAGTCACCTGGGAAAATTCTGTGCCGATTATTCACCATGACAGTTTGCTTTACCTACATATTGATTTTTAAAAAGTGAATTTTTCCATATTATATTGTTTATAATGGTACAACTTATAATTGATGTCTAATGATGTGACTGTCACTTAATGAAACTAGAAGAGGACCAAGCAAAGGACAGAGATAGATAAATGTTTGGGATATTATTTTTATTACATTTCCATTGCCCAAATAAGGCCATTATTTATATAAATATGGGCTAAGTCTAGAGTCAAATCTTTCTAACACAATAACTTCTAAAATATAATATAAGTACACTAAAGGAATCTCTCTTTTTCACATAGTTTTCTAACCATTTCCAGTCTATGAAAATGTTCATCATAAAGTGGAATATTAATATGTGAAAAACCATGATGAATGGATACAACAATCAAGTTGCCAGTCCTCCAAGTAGACGACACACTCTTGCACTCATACATGCACACACACACACACAGGCTTGTGTAATTTTCAGTAGAAATCACATTTTAAAAGTTTCAGATGAGACCTTAGAACTAATCAAGACCTCTCTCAAATCAAAGGCTTCCTTCTGCAAATACAGTCCTGACTTCCAAAATATTAAACAGTTGGAAAAACATTATATTTCCTCCATGATAAAATATGATATTTAGCATACCCACTCTGATATGCTTAATTTGAAACCTAATGTGATCCGTTTTGTAACATTCTTTCCTCCTTCTTGGCTTTGGGGTGTGTCTCCCAACACTTTCTCATCTAACTGAACCATCTCAAAGCTTGTTTTATAATCTGATAGAAAAAACAGCAGATGAAAAGGCATGTCAAGGTCCATAATATTTACAGGCTAACCCGTCACTTCAGACCAGTGCAGCAGTCTACAGAAATTTGCTCAAGATTTGAATAAGCAGCCAAACTTCAGGGTACTTGTCCAAATGGAATCTTGCAGTCTATTTTAATTCATCCAGCCTTAACAGAAACCAGACAGTTTCTCCATCTTGGATTACAGAGTAGTGAAGAATGCCAATGTATTTATTAGTAAGATTCTGAGGACCCTTTGTATAGGACGGGGATACTAAAATTATACTCAAATTTTTTTCAATGTACTGTGCATAGATATGTTGAACATTCATCCATGCATATAAATGTACATTCAGTTACACGATCACCAAAATTGGGGAGAAATTACAATTCAGAGCAACTGCTGAGGGGTTCAAAGAGTCACGAAACTTAAAAGCATCTTGAAACATCACCTAGAAAATTTCCCCTCCCATTTCAAAAACCCTTCTTTTTGGAGGGATTCTCTGGAGAGGAAGATGTGTTGGCTTCATGCTGTCCCTGTGACATTGGATGATCTGCTACCGTTGTGATCTCGGAACTTTCCTCTGACAGCCGTCCCTTATAAAGAGGCACAGAAACACCAGGTCTTGCACGGCCACTGTTGAATATTTACTGTAAAATAACTGTACAGCCAAAAAGCATTTGCCTGATTGGCTCTGGGCCATTACTGGCCAACCAGAGAGCTAGGCTGTGAGAAGAAAGAGCTGAGAAACAGCTGTACAGATGTGGGTCAGTGACCATATAACCTTCCATTGTGCCGACTGGCCAAGAAAAACATTTTCGTCTGTTGTAATTAAATGATGACGTGAGGTTGAAAGAAAGTACTGCCGTTCAATAAATGGATCCTAGGTCAGATAAATGCCTTAGGAGAGCCGAGGTACATACCAACCTTAAAGTCTAATTTAATTGACTGAATGTTCTCATGAGAAAAAAAAAATACAGACCATGTTATATGAACAAGAAGCACATAGTTCACAGCTAAGTAACAAAAGGAGTAGAGAGAGGGGAAAGTTAGCAGAATGAGGACCATTAAAGGTACGGGTGGGAAGACCGGGAAATGAATGGGTGTGGAGCAGGATCAGGGATATTTTAGAGCACAGGAAAAATAACCCTTTAGTGGAGTTGAATGTTCACACTTTTGACATGAGTGGCCAGTTGGGTGTGTTGGAAGGAGGCTTAGGGCTGGGTGTGAGAACGCTTGTGTTCCAACTGGGCTCTCACACCAACTATGTGACTTTGACCAAGCTCCTTTATCACTCAGCTCCTACCTGAACGCACTGGACGATGTGAGACTAGTGGCCCTTTCCTTCCTTGTACCGTGTGTGTGTGAGGCTTAGAGCGAACACACAATCATTAGAAACACGCACGTTCTCTCTATAAAAATCCAGCTGTAGAATGGAATCTACATCAAAATGCTATCAGTGGAAATCAGGACTGCAGCGGTGAACACTATCTCATTTTTAAACATTCATTGGCAGGGATATATTATAACCCCTATCTCGATGTGCTTTGCTTGGGTAATGTTGATTTATTAGTACAGTAGGATCCCACTAATTAGCACTAATGACAGGGGAACCCATTGTGGATTAGTGAATTTTGCAAATTAGTGAGTACATGAATAAACAATAAAAATCAGGAGTCCTGCACTGTGAAATGTCCTTTTCCACTTATTTTGACAGGAAGGTATTTAATGTTGATTATTTATGATAATTCTTCCTCATACGTTGCTAATGTTAGATTTTGTTAAAAGGGGCATTTGTGAGGATTAATGGGATAATGCTTATAAAGCAGTTGGGTAAAAAGAGTAATGTAAGTGCAAAACATTAGGATGATAGTACCTAATGAAGTGGTAGAGATAGAGAAAGGAAACTTCCACATTTAGGCGAGAAGTATGGGAGGCAGCTGGAGGTGTTGGGAGGATTATCAGAACTGTGAGCTTGTGCTTGAGAATTCACAATATTTGAATATTAAATGGCTATAAAAAAAAGCAGATCCCAGCCTGTGTTTGTCACCGAGGGATTCAGGTGATTAAATGTGTTAGGTACTGTGAATGATCTGGTTTTTCAGGTGGCATCTTCTAGCAAGAATAAATGTGCTGAATATATTATTCAGGTTCACACATGGAATCCTGTAGGAACCTTATTTAAAATTTTTTCTATGGGGAATTTTTTTCTGCTCTGGATTTGGATATTTGATATTGGGTATTTGATTATGGAAAACATCTAGAGGATTGGGGACAGTATCAAGAGCTGGGCACTACGTGGAGTGGGTCTCGGGAATGACCGGTCATGAATCCTAAGGAATCATGCTTTAGTGACCATGAGATAGGTACTAAGGTGATAGCTGTGAATAAATACCAAAGCTGAAGAAGAGTTATTCTGCTAATTAAAGAGGTAAGGCATGCAGTTAGGAGTAAAATTTCAGGCTAAATCAGCCTTGAAATAAATAGGTTTTCAAAGTACATGGTGCTAGGTTACAAAATTTTGCATCCCTCTAAGTAAATCCCAATGGACAATAAGAACACGACTGCAGTTGAAGTCTTTCCACGCAGTCATTTAATGTAGCTCGACCATGGTCAACTCTCTGCTGGTTTCCCAGGCTCTTTCCTTGGCGTCTTTTAAGTTGTAGTAGATTATCTGCCAATTAATGATGAAAGTACCATTTCTTAAAGCATGTAAAACTAAGCTGGTCCAAGCAGATCTGAGGGACTCCAGGAGCTTTGAGAGTACAACAGATATCCTCTGTCTCAGCTTCCTATTAGTCCATAAGCTCGTACTTTTCAAGTTTACCAGCTAGCAGCCTTGATTTTCCAGAGAAGTAAACAGCAAGACAAAAGTCCCCAGAAATAACTACAGCTGGCCATTATGGAAGGGATGAGAATCAAGGCTGAGAGGTGGGGACAGGAGGAGCTGCTCAGTGTTCTCTACCCTGTTTGTTGGTCTTTGAGCCCTGAAAATACAGTGTTTCCCACAAAACAGGGTGGGCAAGTTAGCATATGCAAATAGACTCATCAAAGTTTATTTTTAAATTGCCCAATTGTGTTTGAAAACAGAGGTTAGGTACCTATCAGTTTGATCTAAATCCTGGTGAAAATACTAAATCCCCTTTTGGTTTTGAGTGTCACATTTTGAAGCGCTTGTCCTTACACAGAATTCCCAAAAACAGGCTGTGAAAGACCTTAGGTTTTCTGCATTCCAAGACTTCTGGTTGCTTGGCATGGATACACCTCCGGTCCAGAAAAGGACAGGCTTGGTTCACTCCATGGTCTACTTTGACTCTTGAGTGAAAATTTCTTTTAATGATGTGTATAACTCTAGTCTAACTCAGTTTTAACGAGGGCTTTAGTTTTCCAAAATTTTTGCTTCTTTGATCTACAAAAAAAAGTCACTAAATGCGTCAAGATACAAAATAGAATTAATACAATAGAGAAGGTTACTTTCATAGATAGAACCTGGAAATTATGCTTGGGATTTCAGTTCCTTTCTGAACAAACACACACACACATACACACACACACAAAACAACCATCATACAAATAAACTAAAGATCCTCCAAAAAAATACCATGAAGAAATCCTATATATGGTTAAAATGTCTTTTCATAAATCACAGTGTTCAGTTAGCAAGAGGATATGGACCTAAGCATTACTGGATCCTAAATACTCATTGCTTATGAGGAGAAAATGTAAATATCAGATGTTTTCAATTATTTTTTCAGCTGCTTTGTCCATAAAGTTTTAAACTATTCTTTTTTTTTTAAACTATGTGTAGTGATTTATAGGGAAATGTGACCCTGAGTCCCCAATCCATTTATATTTAATTCAACAAAGCATCAGCAATGAGCATCCGCTGGATGCTCTTACCTGTTTAACATGCTTTTCCCTCTAGAACTCAGAAAATTAGCAAGAATAAATGGAAATGAAACCCAAAGGGTGTTAGTAAGATCTAATGCTTTATGAATGTTAGATAGCATCAGCAAGTGGCAGAATTAATTTTTCATCCTTAATGTATGTGTTTCTCAGGCCAAGCGTGTTTTCCTAGTAGGTCATTGACTCTCAGTGAATCACTTATAAGCAAGTCATCGCCAAAGAGAAATGTTGCCTCAAAATCTGTTGACATCTTCAAATAAAGCATTAAATTTTACTTATGAGTACTAATGCTATATGCCCAGTAAAAGAAATGCCACTTCTCCATCCCTCAGGCATTTTTGAAGGAGATTACCTCAGGGCCAATGCTTCTGTTTTGCTGGTATGCCATATTATTGCTCCCTGTGACTTCAACTGGAACCACAGTTTCTCACATCCCAAAAGGAGTCAAGGGTGCTAAAACATATCATATTAAGTGGAAAACATAAAACAACAGGAGAATTTGCATATATAGTATACACACATGCACACATAGCACACACACCACAGGCAGCATCAGATATGGGATGCATTTGCACGTGCCACATGGTGGAAGCTGGATGAAGGGCATGCTGGGAATGTGCAGTGCTGGGAATTCCATCTCTCTGACTGTAACAGCCCACCCAGAACCTTCATCCTTAGCATTTCATGCTTGGTTCCCAAGTTTGAGAAACTGTGTATTTCTGAACAATGTTTGAGCTTTCAAAATAGTCCGGTTCCTTCGTTTCAGGTTTACTTCTCTGTACACACCAAAAATGCATTATTATTATGCAGAGCTCTTGGCCTTCTGCAAGCTATCACTGTGAGACTAAAGGGTCATTTCACTGGGGAGCCGAAAGCACTTGGTAATAATAATTTCTGCTTAGTTCCAACTTGAATCTTTTGGAATAGGGTAACGTGTTAAGGAATCATTGAATAGGAAGCTTGCGTTTTTGCGGGAGACAGAGAGGGAATGAAGCCATGATCAAATTTTTTTAGATCATGCAATTTCATTGATAAGCACAGACAATGGTGTGGATGTGAAGAAGCTGGACCGTTTGCAGGAACTGAGAGTGCTGGCTGATCACCCGCCTCACCATTTCTCTTCACTTGTGGACAAAACCATAGACTCCTCTCAGGCAGCTCCCTGGTTTTAATTATTCTCCAGGTCGCTGTTGGGAGCTTCGGCAGCTTGGATTCCAGGCCGATAGAAGAGAATGATGGCTTCTCTGTGAGCTACGCAATTTGTAATTATTTTAAAGGTTTTCATCAAATGTTTTCAGAAAAAAAGGAAGGAAGTGGAAGGAAGACCTTTCAAATCCTTCAGCATCTTTCCTGGCTACTTTGAGGAAAAACCACAGAGAGGAGTAGACACGTTATCTTACGGACACTTTATCTTCAAGCTCTCTCTCCCTTCTACACAGTAGTGATAACTGAAGACAGGGTCAAATACGAATTCCTAATATTTAAATTATATTTATGAAAACTAAGTTCATTCAGTTGCTCACTCACTCACATACAAACACACCAAAACAGCACAAGAAGGGAAGTTATTCTCCCGTGTAAGGTTTTTACATTTGTTATCAAAAATAGCATATGTGCAGAAATATCTGTAACTTACACACATGACTAGATGGATTTACTTAAAGAATATGTTTTCAGATCTCTGTAAATTGGACCGTAGTTTAAATGCGCTCAAGAGTTTTTAAAATGTTTCTATACTACACTTTGTTAGGTGAAAATCGCACTGTTGAGTGAATAGTCACTACTTTTATCTTTTTTCTATACCTGAATTTTCACGCATTTTGATTTTAAAGCAGGGTCCGAGCGGAGACCCTAGAGCAGGCTGTTCCAGAAGCCTGGGAGGGGCGCTGAGAGCATCTGGTCGGCTCCCGTGCTTGCAGAGGCATCTGGGTTGATGTTTCTCAGCTTTCTTCTTATACATCTGCAAGGACTGCCTTACCTAGATGCTCATTCCCTTCCCTCTATTGGCAGAATATTTAAGGCGTTTTATCTAGGCTTTGCCCTTCTTGTGTTGCTTAGTCCTGACTCTCTGATTAAATCAAATTTTCTTTAAGGATAGAGATTTTATTTGATCCATACTCCCAAGAGACTCCACCAGATTTGGCAGTCAGTAAGTTTTAAATTAGTGTATTATCGTTGCTTCTTAGTCCCCCCAAAATAGCTTTTTGTTTGAATCTACTAGTTTCTAGGTGATTAGAGGGGATGGTTTGATGAAACCTGATTATTTTATCTTTTCCATTTCATTCTCTTTCAAAATATTTTTTTCTGCTTCTGGAAATGTAGTTCTTTCCTTTGTAACCTTCCAGACTCGTAGACAAAATTTATTCCAACAGAAGAAATAGTGTCGGGGGCTTCACCCGCACGGCCCGGGCTTCTCCTTCCTGCTCCGCTTCTAATTTTCACAGGGCAGATTCCAGCGCTTTCTACGTGCCAGAGACACTGATCAAACCTACGGCTGTGCCACAGCCACAGGCAGCTCTCCGGCCTCAAGGGTTTCATGCCAAAGACAACTGGGAAATGCTCTGTTCTCCTCGGAAAGTTTCTCTTGAGACAACTATTTTTTCCCATCAAATATTTTTGTCCAGTGAAAATCTATCTAGAAGAAAAATTCCCCTCTGATTTCTCTGACAAAGTTCTCTTTCCCTGATGGCATCTGACTAGGGTTACGGGTCCCAGGACTCGGCCTCCCTGTGGACACTTTCTCTACTTTTTGCTGGGAAAATGAGCGAAAGGCAAGTTTCCTGGAACTTTCCAGACGTCCTCATGTGTGACAATAACAATGCACACCATGACTGACTGCTTCCCTGTGCCGACCCGCCTCAGGCTGGTGGCCGGCATCTGCCTGCAGTGCGCCCCCGGGCTCGCTGACATCCGGGTCACAGCCACGCCCTCCCCGAGCTGTGTGAAGGCAGCAGGTCCCAGGATCCCCGAAGTGCAGGCCCACGAATCAGAGAGACCAGCAGCTTAGGGGACCTCTTGCTGTCTGTGGTCCCCACTCCGCCGTGGCCGTGAGTGACAGGAGGCTAACAGGAGTAAAGCCCCCTTAGCTTTCAACAAATCCCGGTTCAGAGAATGGAATTAAATACTTTTCTTTTGGAACCTAAACACAACCTTGATCTCCATGTCTTGAGCAAACAGCTATCACGACAGGTAGTCTGGTCTGGGCATCCAAGGGTCAAAACCCATCCTTTGTGGCCTCTTCTTTCTAGTTTTTGCAACTCCCACAGGTTATCAAGAATTTTATCCCACCTCTTCCTGATTATTGGCAGGATGTGTGGAGAGAGAAAAATAGGCTGCGAGGGGTGGGGCCTTATGACCTCTGGTCTGAGAGTAGGTACTACTGTTACCCTTATTTGATCGAGGAGTAAGGGGAGGCGCAGAGCAGAGGCGACCTTGCCCAGGAATCTGCCGCTCCACACGGCAGGGCTGGGCTGGATCCCGCTATCTCACCACCGGGATAGGTCCCCTCTCCTCACTGAGAAGTGATCCATTTGGATTCCTCCAGCATGTGTCACCCGTGTCTAGCGCAGGCCCAGGAACCGCCGATGCCACACAAGTCCCCCAGTGCCTGCTGTTCTCAGGGGACTGCTGGGGACACAACACGAGGCAGACAATTCTCGCTTCAAGGAACTTCAGTCAGATGAGGGGAAAAGATGCAAACACCAGGAACACAGGGCAGGATTCCGTCAGTGCCAAGGAGCGAGATGTCCCAGAGCACTCAGACAAT